>NW_026886252.1:0-7398 GCF_032173495.1 Musca vetustissima
GGCTGATGGCTTTTAAAGTTCTGTTTTCGCAAAAGTTCAAAATCGGTATTAGGTCATTTATTGAAACGGAAATGATTCACAGAAAATGCAATTAAGACCACGATATTTTCAAAAACATTTTAGCCAAGTTTCGTGGTTTTGGAAGTCCAGTTCCAGACGTTCTAGTAGTTAGATTTTCACGAAGAAGATTTTATTTCATCCGAAACGTAAAAAAACTTACTGATAGTGTGTACCCATATCATTCAATTGACAGATCTATATCATCATATAATCGATTTTCAGAAATTCGTGATTGCGCATTGAAACTAGAAGTAAAATTAAAAAAACCACTCAAAATCGAGCAAAATGTCAGCATCATTTAAAGGTAGATGCAGATAAAATTCTGAAAAATGATTCTTAAGACACGTAGTCCACATTTTATAGGCTTCTACTTTTACTTTAGCAAGAAGACCGTGAAATGAGTGGCTTAGTCAGAAATCGATAGAGAACATAAAACAACTGGTTCGCCTCAACCTGTTTTTACACATTTTTTCACATTAAAGTAGACACAGCTTGCACCCAAATAAAGTTTGGAGGTCAATATCATGAAAAGTTTGCTATGACAGATCAATTAAACCAAAACTATTCACTTTTTTCATATACTTAATTCCCGAGTTTTAAATAGGTGAACCTCCGCTTAAGCTATGTTAAAAAATTGGCAATATTTCCCATACATAAGTATTACTATGGTGGGGGATTTAAATAAATTAAAACATATTTGCCCTTAGTAAATTAAATACGTATATAATACTTTATGGGGTCACCGACGAATACTATGCGGTGTTGCAAACCAATTACAAACCAGTAAGGAAAGTAGTAAAGTCGGGCGGGGCCGACTATATGATACCCTTCACCACTTTGGGTATATTCAACAGATGAATCTTAACAGACGTCGCATTTTTTAAAGGACCAGTAAAATGAAATTGGACCCATAAAATGTCTTTCTGCAACCTATACTAATTTTTTTCATTTGGTCAGATATACAGTTGATTCTTTTCAATGGGACAAAAGTATGTAAATCAATTTAAAGCATATATCAATCGGATACCCGTTGATTATTTGGATACATATCTGATAAACATGAGTTTGGTGCGCCATTCACTTCAAATCGGACGAAAAAATGTATAAAAGCTATATCGAAATCTAAGCCGATTTCATCGAAACTTGTCACAGAATATCGGCCATATTTTGAGTTCTCGGTGCATCATTTAGTTAAAATCGGGAGAAAATATGTATGGAATATAAACTATATAAATTTGGGCATTTGGTGCACATTTTACTTAAAATCTGATGAAATTTCAACAAAACTTGCCACACGTTATCTCATAATAACTTCAACATAACTTACTTAAAATCTGACGAAACTTTATATAGGAACTATATCTAAATCTGAACAAATTTCAACAAAACTTGCCACACGTTATCTCATAATAACTTCAACAAGTTGTGCATAATTTTGTGCCAATCGGAGCCACTTAGGGAATTCGGTGCAGCAGTTATGTGTAACTTATTGGTTATACTTAGTTCATTACGAAAGATATAAGTGGACGAAAATGTATATGGGAGCTATATCTATATCTGGATCGTTTTTCAGGAAACTTAACACACATCGATCTATACTTCAGTACGATGTGCCAAATTTCGTGCAAATCGAAAGATATATAGGGACTCTGATGCAATGTTTATTTAAAAAAGGACGAAAATATATATGGAAGCTATATCTAAATCTGAGCAGATTTTCACGAAACTTTACACAAATCATTGTAGACTTTATATAAAATATATATGGGAGCTATATCTAAATCTTAACCGATTTTCAGGAAACTTAAAACACATCATTCTAGACCCAATTCATTATGCTGTGCCAAATTTCGTGCAAATCGAAAGATATTTAGGGACTTTGGTACACCATTTTCCTTAAATCGGACGAAAATATATATGGGAGCTATATCTAAATCTTAACCGATTTTCAGGAAACTTAAAACACATCATTCTAGACCCAATTCATTATGCTGTGCCAAATTTCGTGCAAATCGAAAGATATATAGGGACTCTGATGCAATATTTATCTAAAATAGGACGAAAATATATATGGAGCTATATCTAAATCTGAACCGATTTTTACGAATTTTAACACACATCATTCTAGACTTAATTCAGTACGCTACGCCAAATTTAGTGCAAATCGACGCATATTTAGGGACTTTGATGCACCATATACCTAAAATCGGGCGAAACTATATATGGGAGCTATATCTAAATCTGAACCGATTTTTACGAATTTTAACACACATCATTCTAGACTTAATTCAGTACGCTATGCCAAATTTCGTGCAAATCGAAGCAGTTTTAGGGACTTTGGTGCACTATTTACCTAAAATCGGACGAAAATATATATGGGAGCTATATCTAAATCTGAACCGATTTTTCCCAATTTCAAACAAATGAGCAGTGCCAAATTTCATCCAATTCGAATCAAGAATGCGACCTGTACTTTGTTTACAATTTAACATAAACAGACAGACGGACGGACGGACATGCATAAATCGACCTAAAAAGTTATTCTGTGCATATTATCAAAAGGAACCATGTGTCTATCTCGTTTCCTTTAGCATGTTACAATGCACAAAAACATAATACCATGTACCACAGTGTGGTGAAGGGTATAATGAAATCGGCCTATCCGCTATTGGACCAAACAAAACAATTCTCATTTCATAATTTCAATAATGTCACCAACAATGTCACCATAGAAAAAAATATTAAATATTAAATATTGTTGGCAATTTATTTTTATATTAAAAACTTTGGCATGGCAAACAATATGAATTTTTAAAGTGAAATGTTGCCCCATAAAATCCGTTATATAGATAATGTTTTTCGCCATAAAACAAATGACAAAAATAATTATTGAATATAAAAAATAAATATTTACCTAGCACGAAAACGCCGGTAACAGTATCAGCTCTCAAAGGAATTCACGTAACCCAAACGAAATATTGGACCGCTGCAGAAGATACATGTACAAGAAAGGTGTTTATTTTTTGTTTTCCTTAAAATATTCGATTTATCCTTGGCAATTTCGAATAAATTCAGTGAAAATCCCACTCTCTTGCCTGCACGGAAAACAGGCACAACATTAAATAAACTTTCAAAAGATTGAAGCTAAACACAAGAATTTAAAACAATTTCAAACTTGTATTTATTTTTACCACCCACACAACCACCTATTAAAATAATAGCCAATTTTAAACGTGTTCAAAATCCACAAGAAATTTAGCTTTGTAGAGTATGCGAATGAAAGATAATAAGTAGCAGGGGATGGTGTTGCCTGCGGACAGAGTTTAAAAAATTGCTAGATTAATCTGGTAAACCTCTTTCACGGGAAAAGTATTTCGTGGCGGTAATAGCTAATAATAAAGTTAATAATGACACCTATTTATCAGAAGATTTTGTCGCCCATATTTGAGTTAACCGCCTTTTTGGAGATAATAACCAAATCTTAACGACCAATTAAAATGACTTATTAATTTTCTACAATAAAAAGTGTTATATGTGACGGATTGATGCACAAACGAAACAAAATATAATTTAATTCCAATTGATAGTTACGCACTGCTCATTAATATTAAGCCCCAGAAGAAAAATTTCAGTATTTTTGGAAATGTCATGACTTTTGTTAGAATCACCAATGAAAAAAGATCTAAGAGGAAAACAAAGACCAATTATACAAACAAAAAAAAAATACGAAATTCAACCAGCCTTAGACAGATACGAGTAGACATAAAACATTTAGCAATTTGCATATGAAAATTTAATAACCATAATAACAACAACAAGAAGAAATGTACAAGAAATGAATGCATGTACATCACAGAGGAAATTACATTAAAACGGAATTCGAGACGAGATGAAGAAACAGGAGAAAAATTGGCACAAGCAAAAGACAGATGAAGTGTATACCATAAACATGTGCATAAACATTATACGAATGATAGACCACATGAACAACGTTCACACAAACGTACAGAGGATTATACGCATATCTGAACAACGTCTATGTCGTTTCACCTTTGAAATGTGTTTGCTTGTATTGTTAGAATTTGCTCACTTTGCAAGGATCTTTTTTTGTTTTGTTGTTTTCAACAGTTATGCTTACCAGTCTGATGACTTTTTGTCGTTTTCATTCAATTGCATTTAATTATTCAAATTCTTGAACATGTCAATGTAAGCACGTACAGTGCTGATCAAAAGTGAACATGTTGAATTATATTGGCACCTGTAGTATTATTCTATTTTTTGTTCACGAACGATAAAATTTCGCAAGCGTCGTTGATTCATCCTTTCGCGAGCATTTGTTTTTGAAGAGCATTTTTTTGAAAAACTCCAAAAGCAAATGTTTGCGAATGCTCGCGAGCGCTGTTTAAAAAAAGCAAAACTATCATAAAAAGGTAAACATACACACCGAATGAAACACATAACAAAACACATGGCCAACAACTATTGAGTTTACGAAGGTTTGTTGTTATTCTTGTGTTGTTTTGAAAATTCCCGAGCATTCCCGAATGTTTTCATTCGTGAGCGAATGTCAGAAAGAATTTCACACACCAAACGAAACGAACGATCGTTGTTGTTTGTTATCACTCGTTTGTTATGTGTGTGCGAATATTCGTTTGGCGAATGCTCGTTTGGTAAAGAATTTATCGCGAATTTATTTATTATGACAAAAAATATTTTATAATATCAGGCGAACGGACTACCCTATTTAAACCACACTTTGCATAAGCTAATATCGTTACCAAGCCTAGATAAAGTAGGAAGACGGAACCCATTGGTCCACTCGTTCAGGTACCTCCCCCAAAGGGTCAACATTTTAGAACAAGTTCGAAGATGGACCCATTGGTTCACTCCTTCAGGTACAGCCAGACAAAGGGTCAAAATTTTCGATATTTATAAATCCAATATCAAACGAGTGGAACGTCCCATTTGGACCAAATTTGGCACAACCTAATATGGTTACCAAGATGGATCCTGTTGGTACATAGGTGCTTGAAATTATTATCGGCAATGAAACACACTCCAACACTCGGTGGGTATGTTAATGATGAATGCTTTTTGTGAAGCCATCTATAGTACTTTTTCCATAGATACCAATACTGTGTTGACGAAATTGTGAAAGAAGGCACATCGCCTACTGGAAATATCGTTTTCAAAGGTTTATTCTAGGAATAGACAAATACGCCGTAAATGGTCCAAATATAGTATCCTTTTTGTGATGGTAATGATGCTAATGTGAAGGCACATTAACCACTGAAAATATTCTTTACAAAGGATTATTCCCGGAACAGACAAATACTACGCAAATTACTATATTTGGCATTTTTGTGCTCCTAATGACTAGTACTCTGCATAAGCTTTAGGATGAAACACTTTTCCACGGGAAATATTATCTTTAAAAAATTATTCCAGAAATTGCCACAGACGTCGGATTTAGCATCACAAAAATGAAAATATGTTTTTGGCTTATGTACAGTAATGTTCATAAGCATTCCATGCATACCAATACTCGTATTGACGAACAGAGTTGAGTAGGCACATAGACCTCTTCAAATATCCTTTTCAAAGGAATATATAATATTGCAAAAACGGCGTAAATGGTCCAAACATTGTATCCTGTTTGTGATGCCAATGACTAGTAACGTTCATAATTGATCGAAGGAAACTATGCAGCAAAGCACATCGGCCATTGAAAATACTCCAGGAATTGCCACATACACGTGGAATTTACCCAAATATGATGACCTTGAATTGATGTTTATAAATATTTCTTTGCATAAGCTCTTATAAGCATTTGTGCCATAAGTTTCATTATGTTACATTACTGGCACCAAGTAGGATATTATTGTTATTATTTCCACCCTGCATATTGCACATTTTTTCAATAAAGTTTTGTACATATGACAATGACAAAACCTTATATAGGGCGAGATTTGTATATGTCAAAACATGAAGATATATTGAAAATTTGCTACAAAGCAATTCTCACTTCGGTGTTCTTCTTCTCGATCGGGCAAACTGTTGGTGTTTGTGGCAAATCGACGGATTCGTTATTGAGCCAATATAATAAGTTATATAAAATTCCTTTACAATTGTTTAATAAATGTCACCAGTAGTTAGATTACAAAAATAGTTCAGTTACTGGTGTATAACAAGTTGTTGAGTACCTCTGACCTAAAAAAATTAAAGTTTAAATATGACTTGGATATACACATGTTATATATCAGTATTGCCATCATGTTTGATGGTTGATATCCCGAGATTCATAGTCACAAACTTAGCATCGACTATTTCTGGCCCCAAAAACATACAAAGAAACACACTCACAACTATCTACATACATAGTCATAACTAAAAAGTCTGGAAATATGACCATTGTTCAGAAAAACAACCATACCTTTTTTGTATGCATACCATTACCATTAGCAAAACGAAATACCAAAATGTTGAATGTTGAAACAGGAACAAAAACTTCTAACGTTTGCCACTGCCGTTGCCCATCTAACAACAACAAAAATCTATGAAAATGTTCCTAAAACTTTAAATGTCAAAATTAATTTCGAAAGTAATTAACGTACAAACTTTTTATGTCAACATTTTTTAGTTTCTACTTTTTGTTCCCTTCATTTTTATCGCCAGTCCGTTGTCTCAAAAATTACACTCTATCACCTCGGGCGGATAAAATGTCACTTTTGTAGTCTGTGTGTGGTTTTCATTAAATAAGGACATAACATGCCCCGATTCGGTAAGAATAGGCAGAAATTATAAATAAGTGAAAATGTAATTTTTCCTAAAAATTCCAAACCCTAAAACGTGGATTGATTATAATAGTGCATGGTATGGTGGAACATGTGTCTAAAATCCTCAAACTACCGCAAATTAGAATGCAAAGTTATATGAGACTATACTTAAGGGGGACTAATACTTATTACCACTGTCAGAAAATACCGAAAATCGGGAGGTATCATTATATGTAGGGCGATATATAAATGTGGACCGATATAGCCTATTTTCGAACCAAAATACCATATGTGGACCGGTATAGCTCATCTTCGAACTTGACATGCCCGCACACAAAAAACAATTCTATGCAAAATTTCAGCACTCTATCTTAATTTCTTTGTGATATAGCGTGATTACAACAAACGTACATTACTTCATAGTCGGATAGGGTCGGAAATAACTATTTCGATGAGCATTTTAAAGATTACAAAAACTTGCGAACGAATTGTCGTTTTTCATTTTATTTGTCCATCCTGAATCCAGATATTTGACCAACATTTACATATTTACGTTTAGTTT
>NW_026886253.1:0-7549 GCF_032173495.1 Musca vetustissima
AATTACAACATTTGTATTCTATGGAGTATATATTTGCACCTGAATGTCCTAGACCCGAGAAGTTGATAGTGTGTTCAAGAGGAGTTGTTGACCTTTGAATTGGAACCAATTATATTGTCGTATGTACTCGGATGCGGGACTTACACATAAATATTTACAGGTGCTTACGTATTCATATATTATTTAGTAAACCATTACCATACTAGAGGGCGGAAATATAGCGCTGATCGCTTTGAAATTTTCCAAGAGGTTCAAGTTATGATCACCGACAACGCCCATAATTTTCGGTGATGATCAGATAATAATTTTGGGATAAAGTGGCCCAAAAATTTATTTTATGGTGTTTTTTGTTTTCGAGTCGATCTATAGGCCAAAATTGAAAGCCGAACATCACTACACTATCCACGGTGAAGGGAATCTGGACAAGTGATTAGAAGGGCTGTACTGAATATATTTAATATTTGTTGACCTCTAGTCGGTCAAGAGGGTGCAAATATTGCGAATATAGAACCACAGAAAGTTATAGTTTCGTGGAAGTTGTATAGGGTATCATATGGTCGGCCCGTCCGACTATACTGCTTAACTTGTTTTTTGGTCAAAAATCGGCGATTTTCCAAAAAATATTTTTTCAAATGTCCGCCATTTTGTTAATTTTAGAGCGAAGTCAATAATCCTAGTTCATATCACTTATTTTTTTATTAACTAATTTAATAAAATTAATTTAATTATTCTCTCTTTGTTGGTAAACTTTTCGCTTTTATTACATTAATGCTAATCTTTTATGAATGCCGGATGATGATGCAGTTATTGTTGTGTACTTATTAGCACATACGATGGAATCCTATACAATTAAACAAACAAGCAGACATACAAGATAACACAATACAGAGAACCAGGTACTCAAGTGTTATTCATGCAAATTACACAGGATGAAGTGTAAATCTCTTTCTTGGAACGGAACCGATATACAAATGAATGTTAAAGTGGTTGTGTGAATGTTTTTGACAACAGTACAGGGTCATTACTGAAGAGAAGGTTCAGCAACTAACCAGTAAGGAAAGTTGTATAGTCGGACTGGGCCGACTATATGATACCCTTCACCACTTTGGGTATATTCTACATATGTATCCTAACTGATGTCGCATTTTTGAAGGAACATTGACATGAAATTGAACGAACTTAAATATGTGATCTTTATCTATATCTAAACCGACTAACAACAATCCCTGACATTGTCACTCTGCAACCTATGCTAAATTTTGTAAATCAATTTAAAGCAAACTTGACAGACGGTACTGTGTCACTGTAATTGAGATCAGATATGGGAAATCTAAAAAAAATATATATGGGAAATTTTTCCCAAATTCAATAGGGTTCGTCCTTGGGCTATGTGAATGAGCTGTGCCAAATTTCATCCGATTCGGATTATAAATGCGACCTTTACTTTGTTTACAATTTAACATTAACAGACGGATGGACATGCATAAATCGAGCCAGAAAGTGATTCTATGCATATTCTCAAAAAGAACCATGGGCCTATCTCGATTTTTTTGCCTGTTACAAACATATGCACTAAGACATAATACCATGTACCACAGTGTGGTGAAGGGTATAAAAATAGGGATCGCGAATTTAGGTGAAATAGGTGTGGATTTATTAACTTAGGCGTGGATTTATTAAAAAATATTTTCTCAGGGGCCTAAAATAGGCGTGGATTTATTAAAAAATATTTTCTCAGGGGCCTAAAATAGGCGTGGATTTATTAAAAAATATTTTCTCAGGGGCCTAAAATAGGCGTGGATTTATTAAAAAATATTTTCTCAGGGACCTAAAGTAGGCGTGGATTTATTAAAAAATATTTTCTCAGGGACCTAAGATAGGCGTGGATTTATTAAAAAATATTTTCTCAGGGGCCTAAAATAGGCGTGGATTTATTAAAAAATATTTTCTCAGGGGCCTAAAATAGGCGTGGATTTATTAAAAAATATTTTCTCAGGGGCCTAAAATAGGCGTGGATTTATTAAAAAATATTTTCTCAGGGGCCTAAAATAGGCGTGGATTTATTAAAAAATATTTTCTCAGGGGCCTAAAATAGGCGTGGATTTATTAAAAAATATTTTCTCAGGGGCCTAAAATAGGCGTGGATTTATTAAAAAATATTTTCTCAGGGGCCTAAAGTAGGCGTGCATTTATTAAAAAATATTTTCTCATGGGCCTAAAATAGGCGTGGATTTATTAAAAAATATTTTCTCAGGCGCCTAAAATAGGCGTGGATTTATTAAAAAATATTTTCTCTGGCGCCTAAAATAGGCGTGGATTTATTAAAAAATATTTTCTCAGGCGCCTAAAATAGGCGTGGATTTATTAAAAAATATTTTCTCAGGCGCCATAAAATGAGGCGTGGATTTATTAAAAAATATTTTCTCAGGCGCCTAAAATAGGCGTGGATTTATTAAAAAATATTTTCTCAGGCGCCTAAAATAGGCGTGGATTTATTAAAAAATATTTCAGAGAGGCGTGGATTTATTAAAAAATATTTTCTCAGGGGCCTAAAATAGGCGTGGATTTATTAACAAATATTTTCTCAGGGGCCTAAAATAGGCGTGGATTTATTAACAAATATTTTCCCAGGGGCCTAAAATAGGCGTGGATTTATTAACAAATAGTTTTCAAGGATCAACTAAGACGTGGATTTATTAAACAATAGTTTTCACGGATCAAGTAAGGCGTGGATTTATTAACAAATAGTTTTCAAGGATCAACTAAGACGTGGATTTATTAAACAATAGTTTTCACGGATCAAGTAAGGCGTGGATTTATTAACAAATATTTTCTCAGGGGCCTAAAATAGGCGTGGATTTATTAAAAAATATTTTCTCAGGGGCCTAAAATAGGCGTGGATTTATTAAAAAATATTTTCTCAGGGGCCTAAAATAGGCGTGGATTTATTAAAAATATTTTCTCAGGGACCTAAGATAGGCGTGGATTTATTAAAAAATATTTTCTCAGGGACCTAAGATAGGCGTGGATTTATTAAAAACCCAGTGAGCGGAGCAGTATAGTCGGACGGGGCCGACCATACGATACCCAGCACAACTATCATGGAACTCTAACCTTCTGCGAAGTTTTATTCCGAGCCTGAGCAACACCCTCTTTCCCGATAAGAGGCCAACAGCACCTCTCCCTTAGACTGAATTTTTTTCCGAATATTAATAATATTCAGTACAGTCCTTCTAACTACTTGTCTATATTCCCTTCACGGTCGACTAGAAAAAAACAACACAAAAAAATATATTTTTGGTCCACTTCATCCGAAAATTATTATCTGATCACCGTCGAAAATTATAGGCGTTGTCCTTGACCATGACCGGAACTTCATGAAAATTTTCAAAGCACTCAGCGCTATATTTCCGCCCTACAGTGTGGTAATGGGTTACTGAATAATATCTGAGTACGTAAACACCTGTAAATATTTAAGTGTAACTTCCACATCCGAGTTGGTATCAATTTAAACGTCAACCACCCCTCTTGGATATACAATCAATTTCTTGGGTCGATGTCCTTCAGGAGTAAATATATACGTCATAGAATACAAATTTTGTCATTTCTCACACAAAAGTATGGTTCCATTTGGCCTGCTAAATATTGATCTTTATCAAAACAGGCTTATTCTTTGGCCCGATCCCCTTCTCCATGCAAAAATTCAGGATGTTTGGGCCATAATTACGGCCTCTGGAGCGAACAGAAAAACTGAAAAAAATACAGTTTTTGGTCCATTTCATCCCCTAACTATTAACCGATCTTTACCAAAAACAAAATTGGCCAGAACACATCCTACATGCAAAATTTCGTGAAGATTGGTCCATAACTGTGGCCTGTATCGTGTTTACAAATTATAATGGACAGACGGACGAACGGACGGACACACATGTCTAGATCGACTCAGCTAGTCGAGATATGACGTTTGGTATACTTAAAGTGGATCTAGGACCAATATTTCGCTGCGCTACAAACTTTTGGGGCTGCACAAAGCTATAATACATAGACCTTTAACAGAAAATATTTTTGAGAACCTAAATCCACGCCTAATTCATTAAAAAATATTTTTTTCAGAACCTTTATTTATTAAAAAAAAGTATTTTTGAGGACCTACAATAGGCGTGGATTCATTAAAAAAATATATTTTTTCAGGACCTTAATTTATTTAAAAAAAAGTATTTTTGAGGACCTAAAGTAGCCCAGGATTTATTAGAAAATATTCTTGAAGGCCTTAGCAAGCCCTGGATTTATTAGAATGAGAACCTAAAATAGGCATAGATTTAATGCCTAAATATTTTTAATTTATTTTTCAACCTTCCCCAATGCCTCTAATCCGTGACTGTAATCATCTTGTGCACAAGCGATTATAGCTTTGCTAATGTTCGCACAACAATTCACAAGTTACCTGTTAGTCGTGTTTATTTTGATGCACTACCCCACCCTTATATCCTCCCACATAATACTGCTAGCTTTCATTGTTGTCTCTAATATTTGATTAACATCGAGGCTATGCAAAAAGAAAATGATTCCGCAAACAAACGGCAAAGACAAAACTTCGTCTTTGTATGTTTGTATGAATGTACGTGTGTGTGTGTGTGTTTATGTTCCACCTCCATATTCTAACATCTTCGTAGGTGTAGATTACCCATCTCATTCACCTTATTTCACATGGTATTCAGTTCCATTGTTTAAGTTTCATGTAAAGTGAAAAGTTTTTAACATCTCCCACCTCCGACACCCCCATAGACAGCAACTGCGAACCGTATTGGCATCTTTGTATAAGCTGATGCTAATTGACTTCCTAGGGGATATTCTTCTTCTTTAGGTTAGCTGATACGCTTCGAACATGTGTATGGAATCTTGAGGTTGTTAGGTCGCTTCATATCACAGCTCATGGGTAATTGAACTTTTCCTTGTGGATTTTGCCATTATGAAATATATCTTCAAGTATTTGCAATGTTTTGTCTTTCAAAGGAAAGGCTAAGTCTGCCCTTTTGTATTAGGAAAATTATTTTGGGAATTTTTTTGGAAAGGAATAGGCGGAGTATTGTTGTTGTAATTATTGATAAACATAGTTTATTATTTGTGTGTGTGTGTGTGAAGTTATTTCGGAGTAACTGTAATGGCTGTGGGTTTCTACTAATTATAATGGGGCGTATGATTATTAATATTACTATTAATTGTTAATGAACACATTACTTATACGCAATGGGACCATTAGAAGACTATATGATATTTTTGATACAAATACAACACAAAGCGTGCATTTATTAAAGAATATTTTTTGAAACACCTAAAATACACAGGGGGAAATATTTTTGAGGACCTAAAGTAGGCCTCTATTTATTAGAAAATACTTTTGTGGACCTAAAGTAGGCCTGTATTTATTAGATAATATTTTTGAGGACCAAAAGTAGACCTTGGTTTATTCAAGATCAGAAACACTTTCCATACAAGACCAGAGGCTATTCTCATGAAAGACCACAAGATGTTCCCATAAAAGTCCAAAGGGTATTCTCGTGCAGGATATTCTCATGGAAGTCCATAACAAAAGGTGTTCCCTAACAGACCGCAGGGTCTAACGAAGACCACACATGTTTTGTTTCTTTAAAAGGATCCATGCTTATGGTTAATGGTCTTTAAAAATAGCCCACATTATGCAAAATGATCCTTGAAACAAAATTTTTAAGAAATCCATATTTATTGTGGATAGTAGTTTAAAAAATATTCCCTATTGGTCATTGATTTCAGTTCAGACGTGCTCGATGGAAAAAATGCCTGAAATCCTCAAAATAAGGACAATTTGTGCCCATGGCTGTGATTGTACTTAAGAAAATATTCTTTAAATTTTCACGACTATGGCTGTGATTGTCCTTAAGAAAATATTCTTTCAATTTCCACGACTATGGCTGTGATTGTCCTTAAGAAAATATTCATTAAAAAATCCACGCCTCTAACAGTCCTTGAGAAAATATTGTTTAAAAAATCCACGCCTCTGACAGTCCTTGAGAAAATATTGTTTAAAAAATCCACGCCTCTGACAGTCCTTTAGAAAATATTCTTTTAAAAAATCCATGCCTCTGATAGTGCTTAATAAAATATTCTTTTAAAAAATCCACGCCTCTGACAGTCCTTGAGAAAATATTCTTTTAAAAAATCCACGCCTCTGACAGTCCTTGAGAAAATATTCTTTTAAAAAATCCACGCCTCTGACAAAGTCCTTGAGAAAATATTCTTTTAAAAAATCCACGCCTCTGACAGTCCTTGAGAAAATATTCTTTATAAAATCCACGCCTTATGGTGTGCTAGTCCGTGAGAAAATATTCTTTTAAAAAATAAAAGAAAATATTCTTTTAAAAAATCCACGCCTCTGACAGTCCTTGAGAAAATATACTTTTAAAAAAACCACGCCTCTGAAAGTCCTTGAGAAAATATTCTTTTAAAAAATCCACGCCTCTGACAGTCCTTGAGAAAATATTCTTTTAAAAAATCCACGCCTCTGACAGTCCTTGAGAAAATATTCTTTTAAAAAATCCACGCCTCTGACAGTCCTTGAGAAAATATTCTTTTAAAAAATCCACGCCTCTGACAGTCCTTGAGAAAATATTCTTTTAAAAAATCCACGCCTCTGACAGTCCTTGAGAAAATATTCTTTTAAAAAATCCACGCCTCTGACAGTCCTTGAGAAAATATTCTTTTAAAAAATCCACGCCTCTGACAGTCCTTGAGAAAATATTCTTTTAAAAAATCCACGCCTCTGACAGTCCTTGAGAAAATATTCTTTTAAAAAATCCACGCCTCTGACAGTCCTTGAGAAAATATTCTTTTAAAAAATCCACGCCTCTGACAGTCCTTGAGAAAATATTCTTTTAAAAAATCCACGCCTCTGACAGTCCTTGAGAAAATATTCTTTTAAAAAATCCACGCCTCTGACAGTCCTTGAGAAAATATTCTTTTAAAAAATCCACGCCTCTGACAGTCCTTGAGAAAATATTCTTTTAAAAAATCCACGCCTCTGACAGTCCTTGAGAAAATATTCTTTTAAAAAATCCACGCCTCTGACAGTCCTTGAGAAAATATTCTTTTAAAAAATCCACGCCTCTGACAGTCCTTGAGAAAATATTCTTTTAAAAAATCCACGCCTCTGACAGTCCTTGAGAAAATATTCTTTTAAAAAATCCACGCCTCTGACAGTCCTTGAGAAAATATTCTTTTAAAAAATCCACGCCTCTGACAGCCCTTGAGAAAATATTCTTTTAAAAAATCCACGCCTCTGACAGTCCTTGAGAAAATATTCTTTTAAAAAATCCACACCTCTGACAGTCCTTGAGAAAATATTCTGTTAAAAAATCCACGCCTCTGATATGTGTTGAGAAAATTTTCTTTTAAAAAATCCACGCCTCTGATATGTGTTGAGAAAATTTTCTTTTAAAAAATCCACGCCTCTGATATGTGTTGAGAAAATTTTCTTTAAAAATCCACGCCTCTGATAGGTATTGAGAAAATATTC
>NW_026886254.1:0-7431 GCF_032173495.1 Musca vetustissima
ATAGTCGACAAATATGTGGTATGTGTCGATGTGTTTTTCGTGGGTCTTTTCCAGGATTTGGCGCAGAGTGAAAATCTGGTCAATGGTGGATTTGCCAGGTCTGAAACCGCATTGGTATGGTCCGATGATGTCATTGACCATTGGCTTCAATCGTTCACACAGCACACTGGATAGCACTTTATATGCGATGGGAAGGAGACTTATTCCTCTATAGTTGGCACATGTCGTCTTGTCTCCTTTTTTGTGCACGGGACACAGGATGCTGAGGTTCCAATTATTGGGCATGCATTCATCTAGCCAAATTGTGTTAATCAGCTGGTGCATGCTCCTGACCAGCATCTGGCCACCAGTCTTGAATAGTTCGGCTGGTAACCCATCGGCTCCTGCTGCTTTGTTGTTCTTGAGCCGATTAATTGCTTTTATGACCTCATCTTGGCTAGGTGGTATACACTCTACACCATCATCTCTTATTGGTTCTGGGGTATCTTCTTCATCGCCACTATTTAATACTAGTAGCTTTTCGAAATGCTCCTTCCAGATCCTCAACACGCTGTCTGTATCTGTCACCAGGTTTCCTTCTTCATCTCTACAGGAGGATGTGCCTGTACCAAAGCCTTCGGTTTGGTGTTTTACTCGTTGGTAAAATTTCCGGACTTCATTCTGACTCCTGTACATCTCGATTTGCTCACGCTCACGTTTTTCTTGTTCTTTCTTCTTTTTTCTGAAAACACGTTTCTTCTCTCTCCTTTTCTCCCGATAATTCTCCATCACGTTACGTGTTGCTACTGTCTGCAGGGTTGCCCTATATGCTGCGTTTTTCACATCAGTAGCATTACGACACTCCTGATCGTACCATGGGTTTCTTGGTGGTGGTTTTTGGTACCCAATTGTTCTTTTTGCTGCAGTTTGTAGGGAGTGGGCAATTCTTTGCCATTGTGCTTCTATACTATTATCGGGACAAGAAGTGCTTTCTTCAAACAGATGGGTAAGTTGAGCGGAGTAGGCCTCGGCTACCTGTTGTGTTTGCAGCTTTTCGACGTCGAGTTTCCGTGTTGTATTAGATCGCACCTTTGCTGCAACATTAAGACGGGTGCGTACCTTGGCTGCCACAAGGTAATGGTCCGAATCGATATTCGCTCCTCGGATCGATCGGACGTCTAAAACACTGGATGAATGCCTTCCGTCTATCACAACATGATCAATTTGATTTCTCATTACTTGATCAGGAGAAAGCCAGGTGGCCTTGTGTATATCGAGATGCTTGAATCTGGTGCTGCTAACTACCATGTTTTTTGCTGCCGCGAAGTCAATCAACCTCATGCCGTTGTCGGATGTTCCTTCATGAAGGCGGAATTTTCCGACGGTGGGGCCAAAGATATTTTCCTTTCCGATTTTTGCATTAAATTCTCCTAGCAGAATTTTAATGTCGTGGCCAGGGCAACGGTCATATGCTGTTTCTAGGCGCTCGTAAAATATGTCTTTGGTCTGTTCATCTTTATCTTCGGTCGGAGCATGGGCGCAAATTAGACTGATGTAAAAGAACTTCGCTTTTATACGAATTATAGCAATTCGCTCATCTACTGGAGTGAATCTGGAGACAAGGTCTTTTATTCTCCTGTTAACCATAAATCCGCAGCCAAATTCATGTCTCGTTTCATGGCAGCTATAATACAGGGCGTAATCGTCTGATTTACTTACGCCTGTCCCTTTCCATCGCATTTCCTGTAAGGCAATAATATCGGCTTTGTACTTCTTGAGTATATCCACCAAAGCGAACACTGCCCCTGTTCTGTACAACGTGCGCACATTCCAAGTGCAGATTCGCAGATCGTGGTCCTTTATACGTTTGCGGGGGTCGTCAACATTAGGGGGGTATGGTTTTCTTTTTCTTTGCTTTTTCATAGTAGGTTGGGTTTTCCGAGAGTGGGCAACTAACCCGACGCCTCAACCCATTATTTTATAGTTCTTATGGGTGAACTCGCGGCACATGTTAACTCACTATTTCATCGGGTGATGAGAATAGCTCCCCAGGTGGCACCGCGGGGAGGTCAGTGTCCACAATGGAGATGAAAGAGGGACCAAGATAAGCCTGGGCTTCGCCATGTTAAAGCCATTCAGAGCCGTTGCTTGGTATCTATCATCCCCTACGCCAAAATAACAAATCCTTTACAAAAATACCACAGGTGAATTTATTCCCAAACGGTTTATAGCCGGCATTTCATTCTGCTCTAAAAGGTTGTTGTCCCAAGGCGCTATTTTGAATGTTTTAAATGAGACTATATATGCTCAATGGTTGGAATTTTGCATTTGGCCCTCTGTGTAAAAGAGGAGGGATTTATTCATAAATTTAAAATGTTAACTACAGATGTTGTTTAGAAATGTATGAGATTCACATGAGAGGTTCATAAAGAGATGTTGTGAAATTTATAACGCAAAAATATTTTGCATACAAAGGGGAGAAAACGTTGTGAACGTGAGATAAATAGATGTGTCGTCTTTCAATTTAAAGTCCTCGTTTTCAGTTTTAAAAAAATCCATGAATTTTTCGTTAGAATGCTGATTGTAGAAAAATGCCAAAATGGAAATTCAAAGTGAAAAAACAGACATTTACTGGTTAACTGAAATGTTGTATTTCGTTCCCTCATACCCTTCACTATTTTTAATCACTCAAAAATGTGTATTTACAATCACACCGTCTTTTTGACTCAAAGTGAAACTTCAATTTCCATAAAATCTTGCCGTCATTGTTTTCGAAAACCACTATATGCTGCTGGACTTTAAATAACATTCCATGCTTTCGTTATTGACCCCACCAAAAACCTATGTTGCATACACCATGTTCAAATCTCAAATAATGGCAAGAGTATTTTTTTCTCGATTCATGTGCTCAACATGCTAACCCGGCTCCATCGCACTACCTCCTCTAACTTTGTTAAATTGTTTGTCAACAAGAATATATTGCATGTGTCAAGTGCGTATAACAACATGGCATATTATTCCGATATAGGTTATTGCTTCTATCCTGTTACCATTACTCAGAAGCTCTACTCATGTCATAGGTATGTATGTGTGGTTGTTTTCTGATTGTGTATGTTGTATAAGCAATATGATGGAACACATCACTCATACGCAATCATGGTTTATATTAATGCTGTCAACAGTGCAGTATTGCCAACGGAGAGAACACATCGCGAATGAAATACATGTACCAAATTGTTAGGATCTATCAAAAATTATTTAGTTTTAAATTGAATAGAATATAGAATATAGATATAGAAAAACTAATCTGATTTGGGATTCAGCTTTGATAGTTCCAATAGGATCTGCAATGAGTCAGCAAAATCTGTAAACATAAATGTTTTCATTTATAAATACTACTTGGGACAAAATATAGCCTCCATCATGACATCTAGTGTCTATTAAATTTGCCATCCTCGAAATATTTGTCGGATGGAATATAGAACCCAGATAGAGTTCGCAATATTTACTATAGGACTTAGCAATTTTGCACAAGTATGTATGGATGTATCATATTTTCTGTATTTTCCAGCATGGAAAGAAATTTCATGCAATTTTGCTTAACGAAATCGTAAAGGGATGCTACAAATTTCACCCTTACGGAAGAAGTCGTATGGTGTTAAAGTACATGTTCTCTGTGTTTAGATCAATAACATCCATCTTCCATTATCTCCTGATAGGGCATTTCATTCACAATAAGTCTTGATTCTACTTCTTTTTCGAAAAAGAAAAGACCGTACCACAAACCTTAGGATGTTAAAGGTTGAGAATATAATCCCTATCCCACCTAAGGTGGAGTGTATACTAAATTTGTCATTCGTTTTGAAGCACGTCGAAATATTCGCCAAAGGCCCCACAATCAGGGACGTAGCCAGAGGGAGGCCCTGGAAACCAACACTTATTAATGTCTTCGTCCAAATTTTAAGTAAACTGTCAACTTTCATCGAATTTATTTAAATAATAACGATTTTATAGGCAAAAAAAAAAAGAAATTTTTAAGACCCTTTGTATGGGAGGACCTATGCAGATTCAAATTGTCAATTTTCATCGAATTTGGTTTATAATTAACGATGTTATAGGTCAAATGAGTGAAATTTTTAAGACCCATTATATGGGAGTTATACAAAATCTTGGTCCATTCTATCCAGTTTTTTGTCAGTTGCATTAAAGAATTATGTACATACAAATTGGCAATTTTCATTGTATTTGGTTAAAAATTGTATTAAAAAGGGTGAAATTCTCCAGACCCACTATATGGGAGGTATACCAAATCTTGGTCCGATCCATCCAATTTTTTGTTACTTGCTCTTTAGACCAATTGTGCCAAATTTCATCCACCAATGATAACTCCTTCTATTTTTGGCCGCTATTAATATGAAGTCGCTACATAGTGCGACGTCTGCTAGGATCCATTTGTTAAATTTACCCAAATTGGTAGAGGGTATCATATAGTCGGCCCCGTCCGACTTTACTACTTTCCTTACTGGTATACTTTATGAAGATTTATTTGGCATACACGTAATGGAATTGGCAATTTAAACCCATTGCTTAAACGATATTCAGTACAATCTAAATATACTATTAAAACTTGGCGACATAGGCACATATTTTGACATAGATTCAATATTAATGTACCGTAACATTATTATTATGTTCAAGGTTTTATTCGCATTTCCCCAATGAAGTAGCGTGTCTCATAAAATGGCCTTCGACTTAGTAGGTTACTTTTAAAAAAATTAAACTGCTAAATATTGACAGTTTTATAGTTTGTAATTTATTTCACAAATATTTTTTTGTAATTTCTTCTTTGCATTTTCTTGTCTACGATACATAAAATACAAAATTTTCTTAATTTTGATCTGACAGTAATATTACAACAATCTTTAAAGGAAATTTCCATCAAAATTGATTCAACAATTCAGCACGTCTTCATCATTAAGAACAACGACAATGCTGACCACACATTATTTACCACATCTGCATCATCGCGGCTGCTTTTAAATTGGATAAAATAAATTTAAATACGGTAAGTGAATATTAAGTTACTAGCAAAGTACCCGCTACTTCGTATGCGGAAAGGGAATAAAAAAATATTTCATATGGAAATGGTGAATACCGTATAATTAGTTGTACTATAGTTCTGAATTCCACCTCTATTCCTACATTTAATATCAAGTGTATTACAATTAATTACTCTTCATACACATAAGCACTATTTTCCGAAATCCACACTTTAGCAAAAACGTACAGGTTCCACATGTAATTCCATTTAGAACTTTTCGGTACAAAAAACCCTTTGGCCCTTCTTTCTAACTCTCTGTCAATGACCAACATTCTAAATTTTATGTTTCCAGCTCTCTCCGTTATCCAAGTTTAGTGAATTTTCTATTCTATACTATTGGTAACAGTAATCTAAGTTCCAAATCTCAAGATTCAACCAAATCCAAATTGTTTCAAATTTAGTACCATTGAGTAATTCTCATACTCATAGGTAAGAATTTCTAAAACTACATCAATCCATCAATCCTAATCTTACTTCCACCAAAGTCCAAATTGTTCCAAATTATTTTTAAGTCCAAATATTAGGATTCCCGCTCACACAAAACGAATTGTACCATATTTAGTACCAATTAGGTCTTCTCGTATCCATAAGTACGAAATTCCAATACTTCCTTAATCTTGCAATTTTAATTACAAATTTACGTTTACTATCTCTATCCGTTAACTCGAATCAAAATTGTACCAATTTTTTTACCATTTAGTACACATAATGACGAATTTTAAAAAATTACCGACATATCTCAATTCTGCACTCAAACTGTAATATTAATTCAAAATTTTAGAATACAGCCCTATCCGTTCACACATTTGTATGATTTCCGGACCCATTTAGTACTTTTTGTTTCTATAATTAACAATTTCCTAAACTATGTCAATCTTACACTCCGACAGTAATTTTAATTAAAAAATTCGGGAGTCCAGCTCTATCCGTTCACACATAATCAAGTTGTACGAAATATAGTACTATTTAGTACACATAGGTACTATGCTTCCATATCTCAATTCTATATTCAAACATCAACCATTAGTCCAATTTATGGGTTTCCAGCTCTCTCCGTTCACCCAAATCCATCTAGTGGTGTTTAGTACCGTTCGTACACATAAATACGAGTTTCCAAAGATGTCTCTATAGCTCAATCTTCAACAGAAATCTTAATTCCAAATTTCAGGTTTTCATTTCTATCCTTTCAAGCAAAATCCAAATTGTACTAAATTTAGTACCATATAGTACCTTTCGTACCAATAAGTACGAATTTCATAATCTACCTCAGTCCTACATTCCAACAGTCATTTTAATTCCCAATTTGAAGACTTCAGCTCTGTCTGTTCACCTAAATCCAACTTCCACCAAATTTAGTACCATTTAGTACTTTTCGTACAAATAAGTACGATTTTTTAAAGCTAATTCCGATTATCAAGATTCCATCTCTACACACTCAACTGAATGTAAATAGTACGAAATTTAGTACCATTTTACACTTTTTATACACATAAGTACGAATGTACTTATTTCCGTACATCAACACTACTTCCCAACCAGTATTCCATTTCATATATCAAGATTCATGCTATATATGTTCAATATATATACAACAGGAAGTAAATTCAGTAAAGTTTAGTACCTTTAGTACACTTATAGGTCGAATTTCCAAAAACCCTTTGCACATCATTCTAACTTTCCATCAGTGACCACCATTCCAAATTTCAGAATTCTAGCTCTTCCCGTTCGCTAATAATAATATTTGGTACATTTTAGTACTTTTCGTACCCTTCTACTTCCAACAAAACTTCCTGCATACCCCGATCCTACACCCCCATAATGACTGTACACTGTAGTATGAATTTCCAAAACTTCCTACTTAACCCAAACCTACACTTCACAGAGATCCTATTTCCAAGTTTCAGAATTCCAACGCTATCGGTTCACTCACAATCCAAATTGTACCAAATTTAGCACACAGTAGAATGAATTTCCAAAACCTCCAACTTACCCTAACCCTACAACCCCACAGTGACCCTAAATCCAAGTTTCAGGATTACAACTCTATCGGTTCACTCACAATTCAAATTGTACCAAATTTAGTACACAGTAGTACGAATTTGCAAAACCTCCTACTTACCCCAATCCTACACCACCACAGTGATCTTAACACCAAGTTTCAGGATTCCAACTCTATCTGTTCGCCCACAATTAAAATTGTACCACTTTTAGTACACAGTAGTACCAATTTCCAAAACATCCTACATACCCCAATCCTACACCCCCACAATGATCCTAAATCCAAGTTTTAGGATTCCAACTATTATAGGTTCACCCTCAAATTCAAATCTACAAATTAAGTACATAGTGAC
>NW_026886255.1:0-74090 GCF_032173495.1 Musca vetustissima
TGGTGATTACCGAAACAGGACTCATAAATATTTTCCATTTGGTTAAGTTTTTTTATATAAAAGTGTTTGCATGATTTACAAGTCAAAATGTCTAACAACCCTCCTGAGGAGGGGAGGATAAAATGTCTTAAAGGCTTTATTTGTAAAACGGGTTTGAATTGTCTGCCAAGAAGAGAAAGATAAATGGTGCGAGGGCAATGACGGTTGCAAATGAATGCCAATCATCAATTAGGAAGTTTCCTTACATCAGCGGTAAAATATTAAAATTATTCCGAGGTAATTTAAAACCCTGTAAAAAATTACAAATTTTGAAATATTTATTAGCAAGGGAAACTAGAAAATTTCAATAGAAAGTGTGAAGGACTACAGGATATTTGAAAATTATTGTTTCCAAGGAGTGGATTTTAAAGAAAAATAATTTAAAGAGTGACATTTTCAAAGATCCACACAAGGCGTGGATTTTTTAAAGAATATTTTTTTCAGGGATCCACACAAGGCGTGGATTTATTAAAGAAGAATTTTTCAAAGACCATCCAAGGCGTGGATTTATTAAAGAAGAATTTTTCAAAGACCATCCAAGGCGTGGATTTATTAAAGAAGATTTTTTCAAAGACCATCCAAGGCGTGGATTTATTAAAGAAGATTTTTTCAGGGACCATCTCAGGCCAGGCGTGGATTTATTAAAGAAGATTTTTTCAGGGACCATCTCAGGCCAGGCGTGGATTTATTAAAGAAGATTTTTTCAGGGACCATCTCAGGCCAGGCGTGGATTTATTAAAGAAGATTTTTTCAAAGACCATCCAAGGCGTGGATTTATTAAAGAAGATTTTTTCAAAGACCATCCAAGGCGTGGATTTATTAAAGAAGATTTTTTCAAAGACCATCCAAGGCGTGGATTTATTAAAGAAGATTTTTTCAAAGACCATCCAAGGCGTGGATTTATTAAAGAAGAATTTTTCAAAGACCATCCAAGGCGTGGATTTATTAAAGAAGAATTTTTCAAAGACCATCCAAGGCGTGGATTTATTAAAGAAGAATTCTTCAAAGACCATCCAAGGCGTGGATTTATTAAAGAAGAATTTTTCAAAGACCATCCAAGGCGTGGATTTATTAAAGAAGAATTTTTCAAAGACCATCCAAGGCGTGGATTTATTAAAGAAGAATTTTTCAAAGACCATCCAAGGCGTGGATTTATTAAAGAAGAATTTTTCAAAGACCATCCAAGGCGTGGATTTATTAAAGAAGAATTTTTCAAAGACCATCCAAGGCGTGGATTTATTAAAGAAGAATTTTTCAAAGACCATCCAAGGCGTGGATTTATTAAAGAAGAATTTTTCAAAGACCATCCAAGGCGTGGATTTATTAAAGAAGAATTTTTCAAAGACCATCCAAGGCGTGGATTTATTAAAGAAGAATTTTTCAAAGACCATCCAAGGCGTGGATTTATTAAAGAAGAATTTTTCAAAGACCATCCAAGGCGTGGATTTATTAAAGAAGAATTTTTCAAAGACCATCAAAGGCGTGGATTTATTAAAGAAGAATTTTTCAAAGACCATCCAAGGCGTGGATTTATTAAAGAAGAATTTTTCAAAGACCATCCAAGGCGTGGATTTATTAAAGAAGAATTTTTCAAAGACCATCCAAGGCGTGGATTTATTAAAGAAGAATTTTTCAAAGACCATCCAAGGCGTGGATTTATTAAAGAAGAATTTTTCAAAGACCATCCAAGGCGTGGATTTATTAAAGAAGAATTTTTCAAAGACCATCCAAGGCGTGGATTTATTAAAGAAGAATTTTTCAAAGACCATCCAAGGCGTGGATTTATTAAAGAAGAATTTTTCAAAGACCATCCAAGGCGTGGATTTATTAAAGAAGAATTTTTCAAAGACCATCCAAGGCGTGGATTTATTAAAGAAGAATTTTTCAAAGACCATCCAAGGCGTGGATTTATTAAAGAAGAATTTTTCAAAGACCATCCAAGGCGTGGATTTATTAAAGAAGAATTTTTCAAAGACCATCCAAGGCGTGGATTTATTAAAGAAGAATTTTTCAAAGACCATCCAAGGCGTGGATTTATTAAAGAAGAATTTTTCAAAGACCATCCAAGGCGTGGATTTATTAAAGAAGAATTTTTCAAAGACCATCCAAGGCGTGGATTTATTAAAGAAGAATTTTTCAAAGACCATCCAAGGCGTGGATTTATTAAAGAAGAATTTTTCAAAGACCATCCAAGGCGTGGATTTATTAAAGAAGAATTTTTCAAAGACCATCCAAGGCGTGGATTTATTAAAGAAGAATTTTTCAAAGACCATCCAAGGCGTGGATTTATTAAAGAAGAATTTTTCAAAGACCATCCAAGGCGTGGATTTATTAAAGAAGAATTTTTCAAAGACCATCCAAGGCGTGGATTTATTAAAGAAGAATTTTTCAAAGACCATCCAAGGCGTGGATTTATTAAAGAAGAATTTTTCAAAGACCATCCAAGGCGTGGATTTATTAAAGAAGAATTTTTCAAAGACCATCCAAGGCGTGGATTTATTAAAGAAGAATTTTTCAAAGACCATCCAAGGCGTGGATTTATTAAAGAAGAATTTTTCAAAGACCATCCAAGGCGTGGATTTATTAAAGAAGAATTTTTCAAAGACCATCCAAGGCGTGGATTTATTAAAGAATAATTTTTCAAAGAATAAAGAAGAATTTTTCAAAGACCATCCAAGGCGTGGATTTATTAAAGAAGAATTTTTCAAAGACCATCCAAGGCGTGGATTTATTAAAGAAGAAATTTTCAAAGACCATCCAAGGCGTGGATTTATTAAAGAAGAATTTTTCAAAGACCATCCAAGGCGTGGATTTATTAAAGAAGAATTTTTCAAAGACCATCCAAGGCGTGGATTTATTAAAGAAGAATTTTTCAAAGACCATCCAAGGCGTGGATTTATTAAAGAAGAATTTTTCAAAGACCATCCAAGGCGTGGATTTATTAAAGAAGAATTTTTCAAAGACCATCCAAGGCGTGGATTTATTAAAGAAGAATTTTTCAAAGACCATCCAAGGCGTGGATTTATTAAAGAAGAATTTTTCAAAGACCATCCAAGGCGTGGATTTATTAAAGAAGAATTTTTCAAAGACCATCCAAGGCGTGGATTTATTAAAGAAGAATTTTTCAAAGACCATCCAAGGCGTGGATTTATTAAAGAAGAATTTTTCAAAGACCATCCAAGGCGTGGATTTATTAAAGAAGAATTTTTCAAAGACCATCCAAGGCGTGGATTTATTAAAGAAGAATTTTTCAAAGACCATCCAAGGCGTGGATTTATTAAAGAAGAATTTTTCAAAGACCATCCAAGGCGTGGATTTATTAAAGAAGAATTTTTCAAAGACCATCCAAGGCGTGGATTTATTAAAGAAGAATTTTTCAAAGACCATCCAAGGCGTGGATTTATTAAAGAAGAATTTTTCAAAGACCATCCAAGGCGTGGATTTATTAAAGAAGAATTTTTCACGCACGTGTACAAAAAAATCGACAGATGCCTCCAACCGAGATAAGCTTATTACAAAGTTGTAATGTTATTAAAAAGCAGCGACCAGCTGCAAAATAAAATACATTTTCATTTGCTAACATAGGACACCGGCTTGAAATGTCGACAACATGCAATTCATGCATTCGACACACATGTGCCGCATATAAAAGGATTCACATCCTGCTGTGAATGTCTCCATTATATCGGTGAAATTTCCAACGAAAGCAAAAAAGTAAAGTTTTATCGATGTTAGCAGTCAAAGGTCATGTCACAGAAAATAACACTCCCCCGATTGGCTTTAGGTTTTCACGAGCACAAACGGCAAAAAATATCGAATGAAAACAGTGAAAGGATATGAACAGGACAAATGGATAACCATGTTACGATTTTCAAAAGAGAGCTAATCTCATAAGTTTGTGTTTTTCCGAATGCGTTTACTTTAAAGGATTGACAGGATGATATTGTCAGAAAAAAAAACAAGAACAACATTTGTATGCTGGCGAAACACCATCACCACCACCACCAAATAAATTTATTGCCTATGGTTTCGGTAGCGCAAATGCTTTGTCGGCTGTCATATCAAGGCACAACTATGTGTGCTTATAATTGCATAGAAAGCACCGAACACGCACACCCGTCCGTGATATCATGTACAGGATGTACAGTTTGTTTATCTGACTGCAAACAGCCGATGGCAGTGACTGCCACCCAAATGCGGTAACCACATGAACTTGGAAAATCCCAGAGACAAACAAAAAATTGTGTTATGCAAATTAGTTTAACGGGATGAATAAAAAAGGGACACTCTGCTGATACAATCTGAATATTACGTTAATGCTGCTATCACTGCCATTCGGCTATGCGTAACCAAATGTAAGCCTTTCGGTACACAAATATACATCTGCATTAAATTTTGCTGCTGGAAAATCTAGCCAAGGATCTGCACTACGCCTTGTATGGTCCCTGAAAAATTCTTCTTTAATAAATCCACGCCTTGGATGGTCTTTGAAAAATTCTTCTTTAATAAATCCACGCCTTGGATGGTCTTTGAAAAATTCTTCTTTAATAAATCCACGCCTTGGATGGTCTTTGAAAAATTCTTCTTTAATAAATCCACGCCTTGGATGGTCTTTGAAAAATTCTTCTTTAATAAATCCACGCCTTGGATGGTCTTTGAAAAATTCTTCTTTAATAAATCCACGCCTTGGATGGTCTTTGAAAAATTCTTCTTTAATAAATCCACGCCTTGGATGGTCTTTGAAAAATTCTTCTTTAATAAATCCACGCCTTGGATGGTCTTTGAAAAATTCTTCTTTAATAAATCCACGCCTTGGATGGTCTTTGAAAAATTCTTCTTTAATAAATCCACGCCTTGGATGGTCTTTGAAAAATTCTTCTTTAATAAATCCACGCCTTGTATGGTCCCTGAAAAATATTCGTTAATAAATCCACGCCTCAGTTGGCCCTTGAAAAATATTCGGTAATAAATCCACGCCTTGTATGGTCCCTGAAAAATATTCTTTAATAAATCCACGCCTTGTATGGTCCCTGAAAAATATTCTTTAATAAATCCACGCCTTGTATGGTCCCTGAAAAATATTCTTTAATAAATCCACGCCTCAGATGGTCCCTGAAAAATATTCTTTAATAAATCCACGCCTCAGATGGTCCCTGAAAAATATTCTTTAATAAATCCACGCCTTGTATGGTCCCTGAAAAATATTATTTAGTAAATCAACGCCTCGTTGAAAAAAAATTTTGAAAATATGAAAAAATGTCCTGAACCATTAGACTCCATTGGGCTGATTTCTTTAATCTGGCCTGAATTTTTTATTCCAAGTATCCCCCTACAATTTCTATCAGTTGTAGCTTAATTGGCTAATAAAAAAATAAATGGTGGTCCATCCTCATAAAATTTTGTTGATGTTTCCTCCCCTTCTGGAATAATCAATTCCAATTAATGTTCTCTTGTCGACCGAAAAAAAACTAATGATGCTGTACTTTACAAATAAAAACTGTTCCACTTTTTTTTCAAAAACCAAAACACTTCTTGCATCTGCTTGGGGAATATGGAATGAACAATGAAGAGCGAATATGCAAAGATAGTACTTTATAGCAGACAATTTTATGCAAATCACGTCAACGCCCGATATAATTATGCAAATAATGCAAAGGCCGGGATGAATAGAAAAATAAAAACAACAACACCAACATTTCAAATGAACTCAAATGACTGAAAAGGCCAGGCCATATTCTGCAATGGCAAAGGAAGTTAGGCGAATGGCGAGCAGAGTAGTTGATGTTGCTGCTGTTGGAATAGAATTCAAAACAATAGAAATTGATGAAGAAATTAAATCCAACTGCACTTTGGCCTAACAGATTTTTGGGGGTACAAAAGCATAAGCAGCAGGACCAATTCTGAAGCATTTACACACTCACACACTCAAGCATGCACACATCCGACTACCAGGCAGATGGACTATCTGCTACAAATTGTAGAGAATCAACATCATCCACATCATGTTGAAGATGAAAGAAAACACCCATTACGGCGATGCAAGGCGGGTTGCAGAGTTGGGGGATGATGGTGTAGGGCAGTGATATTGGTGGTGCTGATTCTGATTGTAGTCTTGAATAATAATGGTGCTGATGATGATAATAATAATGAAACATACAATTGCATTACTATCCCTTCGGCCAAGGATTATGGGGTGGTGGTGGTGGCAGTACTGGCTGTGGCGTTAGGCAAGAATGATTGCCGAATGAATTATGAATTCACAACAACAATATTATCATCGTCCTCATCAGCTATTATTACAACAGTCGAAATCAGTTCTTATTTATTACCGGCTATGACTGTAATTATTCAACGGTAAATGTGTGCATCTGTGCGTGTGTGTGTGTGCTGGTCTGATAAAGGTCACACAGTTATTCCCTAAAGAATTGTCAGATATTATTTCAGGCATTCAATGTCAGATTGAATTTGATATTTAGGCCTGGTAAGTGGAGAAGGGTGGTATATCATAAAATTTGCCAAGATTACCTCAAAGAAGTGTGAGTGTGTGCGTTCGTGCGTTCACAAATCTTTGTTTCCGCTTCTCTTTAATTTACAATTCTTCGATTTTGGCATTGCAATGAATATAATGCCAAAAGAATGAGTAGGCATAAGAGTATTAATTATAAGAAATGTTATATAAAGAAACAAATTATATGTTCTAGTTCAGTTAAATTTGAAAAAATATAAAAAATATATTTAAACCAGCAAGGAAAGCAGTAAAGTCGGACTGGGCCGACTATATGATACCCTACACCACTTTGGGTATATTGTACATATGTATCCATACAATTGCATGTCAATGTTCCCTCTAAGGAACAATGCTCATGCCTTTCTGCAACCTATGATAAATTTAATTTCATTCGGGCAGATTTAAAGTAATCTATGTACCATGGGACAAATTTATGGAAAACGATTTATAGCAAAATTGATATCCTCTATTCGGTTCGCCGCAATGTTAAAAATGTAATCATTATCAGATACCGGTTCGAAATACATATGGAAGCTATGACTGCATCTGCACCAAATTCAACAAAACGCAAAAACGGCATTCAAGTCTCAATTTGATACGTTGTGAAAAATTTCGTGTCAATCGGACAAACATTGGGAGTTTGATACACCATTTATGTTAAATCGGATGAATATATATGTATAGGACTGGGAGCAATATCGAAATCTGAAAAGAAACATTCTAGGCTCAAGTCAGTACGCTATGGCAAATTTTGTGCATATCGGAGGATATATAGGGACTTTGGTGCACAATTTACATTAATTCGGACGAAAATATATACGGAACTATATCTAATTCTGAATCGTCTTTCACGAATCTTAGCACACATCGTTCTAGACTTATTTCAGTCGGCTATGCAAAATTTCCAATCGAAATATATATGTAGGGACTTTGGTGCACTATATACCTAAAATCGGACAAAAATATATATGGGAGCTATATCTAAATTTGAACCGATTTTCTCGAAAATTAGCACACATCATTCTTCTCTTAATTCAGTACCCTATACCAAATTTCGTGCACATCGAAAGATATATTGGGGCTTTGGTGCACCATTTACCAAAATTCGGACCAAAATATATATGTGAACTATATCTAAATCTGAACCGATTTTCCCGAAACTTAACGCACATCATTCTAGACCTAATTCATTACGCTGTGCCAAATTTCGTGCAAATCGATAGATATTAAGGTACTTTGGTGCACCATTTTTCCCAATTTCAATAGGGTTCGTCCTTGGGTCAAATAAGTGCCCCATGCCAAATTTCATCCAAATCGGATCATAAATTCACAAAAATACATGGACGGACGGACATGCGTAAGTCGACTCAAAAAGTGATTCTATACATATTCTCAAAAGGAACCATGTGTCTATCTCGTTTCCTTTTGCCTATTACAAACATATGCACAAAGACATAATACCCTGTACCACAGTGTGGTGAAGGGTATAAAAAGTTATAAATTTTCGGAAAATTAAAATCCTACTTAAGGGAACCCCCCCCCATTCTCGTTTTTTTATTTTTACGATTTTAAATGGGCTGGTAAATGAATAACAATGCTAAGGTTTGTAACTTGGCACATATACATATATTTGAAGATTTAAAAAGGAAGAAAATAATTTGTTGTTTTTTGGGTTCAAAGAAAAGTCCATATTTTCGATGGCGGGCATGATAACTCCTCACTGGAACATCGGAATCCGAAAATTCCAACGGTGTTAGAAAGAGTACATGTCTGGCTCTCGTATGAACTAGGATTATTGACTTCGTTCTAAAATTAACAAAATGGTGGACCTTTAAAAATATTTTTGGAAAATCGCCGAATTTTTACTAAAAACCAAGTTAAACAAGTGAAAAAGCGTTAAGTTCGGCCGGGCCGAACTTTGGATACCCTCCACCATAGATATACTGACAGGTACTTGAAATGAAAATATAGGGAAATTACCAAAAAGTGGACCTATATCGAAATTTCCACAAACCGGTTATGTAAGCCAAAATGTAAACAATAAAACAAATTTCTGAAATTTTTAATGGACAATTATACCCACATCTGTATGGATAATGAGGGTGTATACACTTTGACACGGTTATAATGGTTCTAGACCCCAAGTTTCTTTGGACCAAATTTGTTTCAGAAAATTTTGATTTCATCCAAACTTTGGCCATCTTATTATTTCTTTCAAACATAGTTCAAGTTCGAAGATGGGGAATATCGGTCCACTCCTTCTGGTACCTCCCACAGAGGGGCTAGGTCTAAATACGGGTTATAGTTCATATATAGTCCATTATCGAACCTAACGTTCTATTTTTTTATCTCAATATCCTCCGCTGGTGATATGATTACAAGAGAGTCTTAGAACCAAATCCAAAACGCAGAACAAATTGCATAACTATTTTAATATAAAAAAGGGGGTTAAATGGGGACTACCCCAAAAAGGGGCTGCATGTTAATAATTTTTTGTAGGGAAATTTGTTACTATATACGACTACAAAAGACAAAATTTCAGCGAATTCGGTTGAAAAACGTGCTCAAGAACCTCAAAATAGCGAAAATTGGGGGTACCCTTATATGGGGGCTACCAGAAAAATTGGACCTATATTTATATTTTTTGGTGCAGATATTTGGAACCCAATAAGAACCAAATGTACCAAATTTCAGTGAATTCGGTTGAAAAACGCGCTCAAGAACCCCAAAATGCCGACATTTGGGGGTACCCTTATATGGGGGCTACCAGAAAAATTGGACCTATATTTATAATTTTTGGTGGAGATATTTGGAACCCAATAAGAACGAAATGTACCAAATATCAGCGAATTCGGTTGAAAAACGCGCTCAAGAACCCCAAAATACCGACATTTGGGGGGTACTCTTATATGGGGGCTACCAGAAAAATGGAACCTATATTTATAATTTTTGGTGGAGATGTTTGGCACTCAATAAGAACCAAATGTGCCAAATTTCAGCGAATTCGCTTGAAAAACTCGCTCAAGAACCCCAAAATACCGACATTTGGGGGTACCCTTATGTGGGGACTACCAGAAAAAAGTGACCTATGTTTATAATTTTTAGTGGAGATATTTGCTACCCAATAAGAACTCACAGTACTAAATTACAGCCAATTCGGTTGAAAACTACGATCAAAACCCCCAAAATACTGAAAATTAGAGGGTACCGTTATATGGGGGCTACCAGAAAAAATGGACTTATATGAATAATTTTTTTGTGGAGAAATTGGGAACCCAATAGCGACTCAATATACCAAATTTCAGCGAATTCGGTTGAAAAACGCGCTCAAGAACCCTAAAATACCAAAAATTGGGGGGTACCCTTATATGGGAGCTATGCCTAAACGTGGACCGATATATCCCATCTTCGAACTTGACCTGCCTGCAGACAAAAGACGACACTATGCAAAATTTTGGCGCTCTATCTCAATTCGTTTAGACGCTAGAGTGATTACAACAGACAGACAGACAGACAGACGGACATGCTTAGATCGTCATAGAATTTTACGCTGATCAGGAATATATATACTTTATAGGGTCGGAAATGATTATTTCGATGCGTTATAAACGGAAAAACAAAACTAATATACCCTCCATACTATGGTGGAGGGTATAAAAATAAGGAAGATTTTCACCGATTGGCTTTATCCTAGTTCATACGATAGCTATACACTCACAGAGAAACGTGTAAAAACTTGGAATCGATTGGGTTATTAGTTTTTCAGTTATCGTGCCCGACATTCGCAAAAAAAATGTTTAGAGAAAAACGCGTTTAAAGTTCGAGAAGCCCTTCAGCCGTCACTTGATGCTGACACAATAAATCGGCTATAACTTCAAAAGTTCTTGAGATTTTCACTTGAAATTTTGTAGGGACATTCATTAATTAGTGTAGATTCGAATTATATCAACAACAATTTTGACCCCGAGAATGGGGGGGTCCCCTTAAGCTCGGCTTATGGAACGAAAGTTCTGTCATATTTTGTAAAAAAAAATGCACGCCTTGTAAGGATCCGTGAAAGAATATTCTTCAAAAAATCCTCGCCTTGTATAGTTCCATGAAAAAAATATTTTTAAACCAGTGAGCGGAGCAGTACAGTCGAACGTGGCCGACCATATGATACCCTACACAACTTCCACGAAAATCTAACTTTCTGTGTTACTACATTCTGAGCTTGGGCAATATTTCGCAAAATTATATATGAATACGTAAGCACCTGTAAATATTTAAGTGTGACTCCCACATCCGAGTACATACGATAATGTAATAGGTATCAATTTAATGGTCAACCACTCTTTTTGGATATACTATCAACTTCCCGGGTCTATGTCCTTCAGGGGTAAATGTATATTTTTTAAAAAATCCATGCCTATCTATTGAAAATCCAGTAAGGAAAGTAGTAAAGTCGGACGGAGCCGACTATATGATACCCTTCACCACTTTGGGTATATTCAACAGATGAATCCTAACAGATGTCGCATTTTTAAAGGACCAACAAAATGAAATTGGATCTATACCCAAAATCGTGCGAAACTATATATGGGAGCTCAGGGACGTATGCACACAGTAAATTTTTTCACAGTAAATGTTTGTTTGCAACATCGATTTTTATACCCTTCACCACAGTGTGGTACAGGGTATTATGTCTTTGTGCATATGTTTGTAACATGCAAAAATAATCTAGATAGACCCATGGTTCCTTTTGAGAATATGCATAGAATCACTTTCTGAATCGATTTATGCATGTCCGTCTGCCCGTCCGTCCGTCTGTCCATGTATTTTTGTTAACAAAGTACAGGTCGCATTTATGATCCGATTTGGATGAAATTTGGCACAGGTCACTTAATTGGCCCAAGGACGAAATTGGAAAAAATCGGTCCACGTTAAGCCATAGCTCCCATATAAGGGTACACCCCAATTTTCGGTATTTTGAGGTTATTTAGCGCGTTTTTTAACTGAATTTGGTACTTTCAGTTCTTATTGGGTAGCAAATCTTCCCACAAAAAATTATAAATATAGGTAAATTTTTTCGGATAGTCCCCATATAAGGGTACCCCCAATTTTCGGTATTTTGGGGGTTTTGATCGCATTTTTCGACCGAATTCGCTGAAATTTGGTACTTTGAGTTCTTATTGGGTAGCAAATCTCCCTACTAAAAATTATAAATATAGGTTCATTTTTTCGGCTAGTCCCCATATAAGGGTACCCCCGATTTTCGGGATTTTGAGGTTCTTGAGCTCGTTTTATAACTGAATTCTCTGAAATTTTGTACGTTGGGTTCTTATTGGGTATTAAATTACTCCACAAAAAATTATAAATATAGGTCCAGTTTTTCTGATAGTCCCCATATAAGAGTACCCCCATATTTTTGGTATTTTTAAAACTGAATTCTCTGAAATTTTGTAATTTAGTACGCCGAGTTCTTATTAGGTAGCAAATCTCTCCACTATAAATTATAAATATATATAAGGGTCAATTTTCGGTATTTTGGGGTTCTTGAGCGCGTTTTCCAACCAAATTCTTTGTAATTTTGTTTTTTGTAGTCGTATATGGTAACAAACCTCCATCCCAAAAATTATAAATATTCGGTCCTTTTAGGGGTAGTCCACATGTAACCCCCTTTTTGTACACTTCACCTCACTATGGTACAGGGTATTGTGTCTTTGTGCATATGTTTATAGCAGGGAAAAAATCGAAATAGACCCATGGTTCCTTTTGAGAATATGCATAGAATCACTTTCTGAGTCGATTTATGAATGTCCGTCCGTCTGTCCGTCCATGTATTTTTTAACAAAGTACAGGTCCCATTTATGATCCGATTTGGATGAATTTTGGCAAATTGGAAAAAATCGGTTCAGATTTAGATATAACACCCACATAATTTTCGCCCGATTTTAACTTATTGAAGTACCAAACTCCCAATAGTGATCCGATTGAGACAAAATTTTGCACAGAGTATTGAATTAGGTCTAGATAGTTATATGCCAAGTTTTGTTGAAATCGGTTCAGATTTATATATAGCTCCGATTTTTAGTTTCGTCCGAATTAATGTAAATAGTGCACCAAACTTCCAATAGTGGTCCGACTAATGCAAAATTTTGCACAGAGTACTGAATTAGGTCCCGACTGATGTATGTGAAATTTTGTTGGAATCGGTTCAGATTTAGATATAGCTGCTATATATAGTGTCGTCCCATTTTACGTAAATGAAGCTCCATACTGCCAATATTTATTCGATTGAGACAAAATTTTGCACAGAGTACTGAATTAGGTCCCGACTGATGTATGCGAAATTTCTTTATCTACAGGATATTGTAGATATAAACATGTCTTACATGTACCCATAGTGGTGAAGGGTATCATATAGTCAGCCCCGTCCGACTTTTGAACTTTCCTTACTGGTTTTCATTTTGTACTACCGAGCCCCTCCCGAAATGAAATCCTGTGTACGTTGCTGTGGGAGCTATATCTAAATCTGAACCGATTTTCATGAAACTTGCACACATTATTATAGACACAATTCAGTACGCTGCGCTAAATTTCGTGCAAATCGAAAGATATATAGGGTCTTTGGTGCACCAATTACCTTAAATCGGATGCAAATATATATGGTAGCTATATCTAAATCTGAACCGATATTCCCCAATTTCAATAGGGTTCGTCCTTGGGGCAAATAAATGAGCTGTGCCAAATTTCATCCAATTCAAATCAAAAATGCGACTTGTACTTTGTTTACAATTTAACATGGACAGACAGACCGACGGACGGACATGCATACATCGACTCAGAAAGTGATTCTATGCATATTCTCTAAAGGAACCATGGGTCTATCTCGATTATTTTTGCCTGTTACAAACATATGCACAAATACATTATACCCTGTCCCACAGTGTGGTGAAGGGTATAAATATTTTAACGACTGAGAATTTATTTTAAATGCATCTGTAATCTATAATTAAATAATACACATACCTTCTTAGTTCCGCTTTTCGTTTTTTTCTACTATTTTCATTTATTTTCTCGTCTTTAGTGTAGTTTGTTTTTTACCACACACTTTGGTATTTAACATCTCTGCTGCCACACGTCCTCTTGCTTGAATTTCATTAAATCTGATTGTAATGACCAATGAAGCATGACCATTTCTATGGCGATATGACGATATGACTCGTGCGTTTAATGCTTTGGCATCGAACATCATCGGCTTGCCAATTGTCAGCACTTTGAATGGGAGGAAAACTGAAATTCAAGAGAAAAGTTGCAATTTTTTAGAAGCCTTATCGCTTGAGAATATATTGTATAGTATTTGGCGCCATATACATAGTGAACATTCATTTTTTTCTATTTTCACATCATTTAAATATGTAGACGTGTGTGTGTGTGCGCGCAGTAATGGCATAAAAATGAGCGATAATTTTTACACATCATTTATTATTAATGAATGTGGGACTTGGTTTGTGTAATCTTGAGCCTTTTTTAAATCGTTAAATTCAAAAGTTAAAAATAGTATTTATTGTTAAAATAAATATAGCATACATTGTTCTAGAACTGTGATATACACGCCTTGGATGGTCTTTGGAAAAAATATTCTTTAAAAAATCCACGCCTTGGATGGTCTTTGGAAAAAATATTCTTTAAAAAATCCACCCCTTGGATGGTCTTTGGAAAAAATATTCTTTAAAAAATCCACGCCTTGGATGGTCTTTGGAAAAAAAAATATTCTTTAAAAAATCCACGCCTTGGATGGTCTTTGGAAAAAATATTTTTTAAAAAATCCACGCATTGGATGGTCTTTGGAAAAAATATTCTTTAAAAAATCCACGCCTTAGATGGTCGTTGGAAAAAATATTCTTTAAAAAATCCACGCCTTGGATGGTCTTTGGAAAAAGTATTCTTTAAAAAATCCACGCCTTGGATGGTCTTAGAACAAATATTCTTTAAAAAATACACGCCTCTGATAGCCTTTGGAAAAATATTCTATAGAAAATCCACGCCTCTGATAGCCTTCGAAAAAATATTCTATAGAAAATCCACGCCTCTGAATAACCACAATTTAGTTCATAGACAAAATAATAATACCTTGATATTATGGTATATTAATCTCCTAAGAGAACCGGTTATTTTTCAGCTGTTCCCCTCCACAAAGAGAAAAAAAATCATATCACCCAACAACTATCTTCACACATTTGCTACTTCTGCCGTAGGGAATGTTTTTTGCTGTTGGGATGGCATGTGCCATTTGTGGCATTGTTCCAACGTAACAAATGCTGTATGAAAACCAAGGAGGGAGCGTAGATGAAACGAAAAAAATCTCAAATAACAAAACAGTTCCATAATTCTATGCCAGACTACAAAGGACATTAACAGAACAGAATCCGACTTCAAATCTACAATAACAACATCAGCCCAAATACAATGACATTGTCGATTGTCGTTATACGAGTGTCGATGTGGCAGTTGTTGTTTTTCGTTTTTAATATTTTTTCTCCTGATTAACCATGTGACGATATGAAAACAATAAAAACGTTGAATCATTACCAAAAGTTTATCAGAGATTTATTCTCGTATTTCGATTTCATAGTTTGAAGGTTTCTGTTTGTGCCACCACCCATGCCACACGTTGCAAATGGATGAATGGATGAATCAGCCAAGCAAAACAACATCCCCTAACGAGAACTGTAAAGAGTCGCTCAGTCGATTAAAAAACAACAACAACACACTTTGCGGAAAACATTGTTAACTCTCACTATTTGGCGTTGTTGTGTTTTTAACGAGGCCAGGGATGCCGTATATAATTGAATGAAAATAATGTAACAAATGTTGGGATGTTGATGTTGACGGGGGTAGCTATTTATATTACGGGGAGAACAATAAAATATTATTTGTAATAAAAAAATCGGATTCAAAAAATGCTTCACATGCTTTCACGTTGCTTTAAACAGTTTTCACAAGATTATCCAGGTGACAAATCATGCGTGTTGACGTTCTTCTACCATCGATGGATTTGGCTTCGAGGCAAATGCTCATTTAGAGAATGATGTGTTTTACGTTTCGTGAAAACCGGTTCAGATATAGATGTAGCTCCCATTCAAGTCATTCTCGAATCCTGGAAAGAAGGATGACAGTACGGCTGTTACATTTAACGACGTAACTGTGACAGACTCGAAGAGGTGCGCGAGTTATCGTATGTGGAATTCAGAAACAGAAAGTCTAATCCCCGTAGAGTGAAACAGGGAGTTCCCCAAGGAGGGGTGATATCTCCGGAACTGTTTAACCTCTACCTTTCTGATATTCCATAACCACCGAACGGCATAGAGATCGTAATGTATGCGGATGATTGTAAGATCATGGCGTCGGGTCCCATTATTAATGACATAAAACCTTGTTGACTTCTTATAAAGCAATAGGCCGGTCAGTGGTAAGCTATGCGGCGCCAGTGTGGTTCGCGAATGTTAGTGATACGCAGTGGAAGAATATCCAGATCTCCTCATGACTCCTGTGGACCATCTTCATGAGGAGACGAAGATCTTACCCGTCCATCGTCACAATTACATGTTGTCGATGCAGTATTTGCTTGGGTGCTATCATCGGGAACATCCTTGCCATAGTCTTATGGATAGGACGCCCCACACGTCAGGGAAGATCTTCATTATCTAGAGAGAGGGGTCCAAATGTACAAGCGTAAACCCCTAGATCAAGAAGCTTATCAAGCAGTTCTGAATGGTATTCACACGGCCGCAGTCGCTCAGGCAGTAGAGCAATATTGCGTGAATACCATAATTCCGAAGCATGTTAAATAATGTCATATACTTCATATAAAAATAATGGATTTATTTTTCCCCAACCTAATATTAACCGATCTTTATAGAAATACCAAGGTTTGTCAAGGTTAGGCCACAAAGAATTCACCAATATCTTTATGTAAGCAGCTTGACGGATATTTTCTACTCCAAATTGCCTGAAATCGATATAGTCCAAAGAATCATTGGGTCTAAAACCAATATTTCGACGAGACTCATGCAAAATGCAAATTTTAGGTTCAGTTCTGGCCCAAGACAAAAATCTATTTAGGTCGTGTTTTCTCTTTCTCTTTACAGGGAGAAGGGATCTGTGGATTGTAATCGGACCAAAAAATTTACGTGAAAAATGAAAATAAATTCGAGTATTAATTTACTACGGAAGGACAGTGTGTGGAGATTTTGATAGTGAAAACGACATCTCTAGTTGTCTGGGGGAATCGGATGATATTTAAGGCATAAATGGACTAGACATTACTTAAGTCTAATCACTCTAATGGCCACAATTAATGATCGTAACGTGGCGAAATTGCACACGGAGAATGGGATATAGTCTAGAAAAAAAAAACAATTGATATATTGATGATGATCGGACAATATCGCCAAATGGATCAAACCTTTTCATTAAAAAGTGACAAAATTTGCAGGATGAACATTTTCAGATATGGTTCCAGATCTTAAATCTGATATTAAACCTATTTATGTAAGAATGCGGATATGGTTCCATATTACAATTGCCATATAAGACCAGTAAGGAAAGTAGTAAAGTAGGACTTGGCCGACTTTATGTATCTTAACAGACCTCACCTTTTCGAAAGAACATTGACTTGAAATTGAACGAATTTAAATATGTTATCTTTATATACAGATATGTTTACCGACTAACATCAATCCCTACACATGACATTCTGCCACATATGCCATATTTTGAAAATCGATTTAAAGTAAACTTGATACACGCTATTTTGTATGCTGCACTGGTTAAAATGTAATATCAATCAGGCACCCATTGATTATTTGGTTTACAATCTACATGAATAGGTCCAAATTATATATGGAAGCTTGCTATATATAAATTTGAACCGATTTCAAGGAAACTTGCCAGAGAATTATTTATAATAATTTAATTACCTTTTGCCAATCGGCCTAGCTATGGGTCTTTACTACACCATTCACTTAAAATCGGACGAAAGTATATATAGGAGCTATATGTAAATCTGAATCAATTTCAACAAAATTTGACAAACGTAAAGGTATACTAACATCAGTAAATTGTACAAAATTGTGTGCCAATCGGCCTAAGTTTGAGGCTTTAGTGCACAATTTACAATCGGACGAAAATACATATGGGAGCTATATCTAAGTCTGACCCGTTTTTCTAGAAACTTGGCACACATCATTCTAGACCTAATTCAGTACTTTGTGTAAAATTTCGTGCAAATCGAGAGATATAGAGGGACTTGGTGCCCCATTTACCTTAAATCGGACGAAAATATATATGGGAGCTATATCTAAATCTGAACCGATTTTTCCCAATTTCAATAGGGTTAGTCCTTGGGCCAAATAGGTGACTTGCGCCAAATTTCATCCAAATCGGATCACAAAAATATATGAGAGCTATATATAAATCTTAACCGATTTTTCCCAATTTCAATAGTGTTCGTCCTTGGGCCAAATAAGTGACTTGTGCCAAATTTCATCCAAATCGGACCATAAATGCGATCTGTACTTTGTTTACAATTTAACATCTACAGACGGACAGCCGGACGGACAGACATGCATAAATCGACTCAGAAAGTGATTCTATACATATTCTATCTCATTTCCTTTTGCCTCTTACAAACATATGCACAAAGACATAATACCCTGTACCACTATGTGGTGAAGGGTATAAATGTAGGAGCTTTAGCGCACCAATTACATAAAATCGGACGAAATTATATATGGGAGCTGTATCTAAATCTGAACCGATTTTTCCCAATTTCAATAGGGGGCAAACAAGTAACTTGTGCCAAATTTCATCCAAATCATATCATAACACAGACAGGCGGACGGACTTACGGACATGCATAAATCAACTCAGCAAGTGATTTAACGCATATTCTCTCTATCTCGTTTCCTTTTGCCTGTTACAAACATATGAACAAAGACATAATACCCTGCACCACAGTGTGGTGAAGGGTATAAAAGTAAAATATTTAGGCATTTTTAAATAATTCTCACATTCGTTACCGAAGTAGCGGGCATATTCATATTCTCGATATGAATAAAATTCAATTTCGAGTTATGCATTTCCGTTGAAACCACGATATAGATTTCAACATTTAAGATAGAGCTTCGAAGTTGTACATATCGGATATATATTGGTCCACGTTTTCATATAGTCCCCATATAACGGTACCCCCAAATATTCGGTATTTTTGGGATTTTGGGCATGTTTTTCAATCGAATGGGCTTTAATTTGGCTTTTGTGGTTCGCATTGGTTATAAGATCTTTCTATTGAAAATGTTCAATATTGATAATTTTTTTGTGATGTCCCCTTTAAGAACGGCAACCCACAATTTTCGGTATTACTTTGGGGGTATGGGCTCGTTTTCAACCGAATTGGCTGTAGTTTGGTATTTTATATTTGCATTGGGTATTAAATCTCCCTACCAAAATTTATTGGTATCCCTCATATGACAGTACTTGCCATATTTTGAAAATTTGGGAAGTATGGTCAGAATTGACTGTCTTTCCTGCTATAATCCTAAAAATATCGGTATACTTCTCACAATGGCCTCAATATAAGGGTATATTGGGGATTATGATTCTTTTTATACCCGAATTGGTTGTAATTCCTTTCATATTGGGTGTAAAATCTTCCCACCAAAAATATACAAAATTGAAATGTCGACTCCATGATGAAGGTTATAAAAAGTTTGACCCAGCCGCACTGAGCGATATTTATACCCTACTCAGCTATGTTGTCAGGGTATTATAGCTTTGTGCAGCCCCAAGAGTTTGTAACGCCGCGAAATATTGATCCTAGACCCACCTTCAAGTATACCGATCGTCATATCTCGACTGAATCGATCTAGACATGTGTGTCCGTCCGTCTGTTCTTTATAATTTGTAAACACGATACAGGCCACAGTTATTTGCCAATCTTCACGAAATTTTGCACGTAGAATGGGTTCAGGCCAATGAAGACCCCTATTGTTTTTGGTAAAGATCGGATAATATTTAGGGAATGAAATGGACCAAAAACTTTGTTTTTTGTCTGATTTTCTGCTCCTGAGGCCTCAGTTATGGCCCAAACATCAAGAATTTTTACATGGAGAAGGGGATCCGTCCAAAGCATAAGCGTACCTGTTTTGATGAAGATCGGTCAATATTTAGCGGGTCAAATGGACCCAGACTTTTGTGTGAAAAATGACAAAATTTGTATTCTACAGCGTATATACTTACCCCTGAAGGACTTATTGGGTCTATGTCCTTCAGGGGTAAGTTGATATTGATGGTATATCCAAGAGAAGTGGTTAGCCTTTAAATCGATACCAATTATATTGTCGCATGTACTCGGATGTGGGAGTTACACTTAAATATTTACAGGTGGTAACCTATTCAGGTTTTATTTAGTAACCCATTACCACACTAGAGGGCGGAAATATAGCGCTGATCGCTTTGAAAATGTCCATGAAGTTCCAGTTATTGTCAAGAACAACGACTATAATTTTCGGTGATGATCAGATAAACATTTTGGGATGAATTGGACCGAAAACTAAATTTTTTGTGTTTATTTCGAGTCGATCTATAGGCCACAATTATAAGCCGAACATCACAGAAGGTATGTACTGAATATTAGTAATATTCGGAAAATATGACTTTATCCGGCAAGATGCAAATAACACGAAAGTTAGCGTGGAAGTTGTGTAGGGTATCGTGTAACATGCTCCGCCCACTAGATGGTTAAACCATTTAGTTTCTCTGAAAGAGAATCATTGGATTTTAATTCCGGTGGTTTAAGGGTTAAGTATTAAACACTTTACATTCTGGCACCAATACTGGCACACAGACACACCAGAATCTTTAACCACAATAGAAAAAGAAGCTGAAAAAACACACAATGAAATTGAAACAAATAAACTTTGCCACATAAAAATATTAAAAAGATAAAACATTTATGTGTGAAAATGTGTTTGTGGTTGTGCATGTTAATGGCGATGTGGATGATGACGATGATGGTGATAAAGATGAAAAGTGTGGTAGGATAGAAAACAAGAGCATTTGTAACAACAACAACAACGACGAAAATAACAATAATACAAATCAGGATTCAGGATACCACAATTCAGTGGTTGTTATAGTGGTGGCTTTATTACATGCATACATACACGTGTCTGCTTGAATGTGTCTGTGTTTGTGTGTGTTTGAATTTGTATAAGTGTTTGCATGCCATTTGTTGTGTACACAATCGTTGCTATATGGCTGTGTGGTAGTTAGTTGTTGTAGTATTGTATTTTTGTATTGGTGTGCCACCGAGGTGTGAGTATTGGTGAGAATTATTGTTCGTTTGATTTGGCTGGTTCTCGGTTGGCCGTTTTGTGTTTTTGTTTGCGGTCTTATTCTTCGGAGATTTTTTGCGGGCTGCTGTTGTTGACATTGTCGTGCATTGTGACAACGGTCCGGTCAACTACAGTGGCTGACTCTCATCTCATTGCGAATAAAAGTGCTAAATACGCTGTCAAAATCAGGCAATTCATCGTGATTACATACACACACATACGGCACTATCGAAGTTTGCTAAAATTTCCGTCCACCAAAAAAAAAATTACAGCACAGGCTGCTGGGTGAAATGTTTGCTCACGTCGTCGTATTCGTCACACCATCAGCATCATCACTCGATTAATGACAATAAATGGCGCCGGTATTAAATGGTATTCTGTGTGTAGTAAAATAAAATAAAATCAATGAAGAAACACGAAATAGAAAAGTTTGTAACTTTCCCAAAGTGATATAAAGCAACACCAACAATTGAAAGTGTGAGGAAAAAAATATTACAATTAATATTACACTGGACCAGAGGGGACAAATGTGTGTGTGTGTGTGTGTTTAAGTGATATGTAAATAAAAATAATTGTGGTTTTTGTGGTAGGCAAACAATTCGCTAAACAAAAATATTTTTTCAATAAAAATAACCACATAAACGAAAATAAATAATTAAACATAAAAAGTGAATATTTTCTAGAAGAAAAATATAAACCTACATATACCCATCGGAACCCTATTCAAAACTGTAAGTAAATAACAAAAATAATGAATTTATAATTTCATATTTGTTTAAAATAAATTCATATTTTTTCCACAATACCAAAATCACTGAAATTGTTTACATCATACCCCCAATCGGAGGTGGCAGCATCCCTTAAATGCGAGACTAATGACATTTATTTTACTAACGCCATCTATACAAATATCAACGACAACACACATGTCATGTAATTTCTAACTACTCTCCGCTAGAGGTCTCTTATCTTCAGTTCTCCAACTAACGTGCTGCGATTTTATACAACCCTGAAAACCCTTAGAATAGGGGTTGCAATTACCACCCAAAACAAAACAAAAAACATTCGTTACGCACACATGCCAACATTCTCACAATTTTTCGAATGGATATTTTCAAAACAAAACAACAAAATTAAAATCACAACAGATGTTTAGCCTGAATGGCATGAATTTTGGGAACAGGGGATGCTACTATTGAATTTCTATAACAAACAAGTGTTCCAATTGGAATAAATTTTCCAAAAACAATCAATTATAACCAGCATTATTTTTTGTATTGTTCGTTAAAAATCAAGGGTATGATGTTATTGTTTTGCCATTTAAAAATAGTTTTGGCAGAATTTTTATAACATATGCGATATAATTGGTTATAGTTTTGAGAGAATTAAAGGCAAGAGATTTTATTTCAGAAAATAAAATCCTTTGAAAAAAAATTTAATGGAATCAAAATTGTTTCTTGAAAATACATAAAAATAGACCTTAAGGGGAATGGAACATATGACACATTAAACCAGTGAGCGGAGCAGTATATTCGGGCGGGCCTGACCGTTTGGTACCCTACACAACTTCCACTGAGATATACGTTTCTGCGAATCTATATTCTGAGACAGGGCAATATTTCGCGATATTTGTACTCTTATGACCGATCACAGGTCAACGGAGTCAAAGTATTATGTGGTACAGAGTATTATATCATTGTGCATATGTTGGTAACAGGCATAAAGAAACGAGATAGACCCATGGTTCGTTTTGAGTATATACATAGAATCACTTTTCTCAGTTGATTTATGCATGTTTAAAACACCCTATATATTTTTCGATTTGCACGAAGTTTTGCATAGTGTACTGAATTGAGTCCTGAATGACGGGTGTCAAGTTTCGAGAAAATCGGGTCAGACATATATATACATATATATATATATGTCCGATTTAATGTAAATGTCCATATATATCTTTCGATTTGCATGAAATTTGTGATACTGAATTAGGTCCAGAATGATGTGTGCCAAGTTTTGTGCAAATCGGTTCAGATATAGATATAGCTTCCATATATATTTTTGTCCGATTTAATGTAAATGGTGCACCAAAGTCTCTATATGTCTTTCGATTTGCTCGAATTTTGGTACATCGCACAGAAATAAGTCGAGAATGCTGTGTGCTGAATTTCGTGAAAATCGATTCAGATTTAGATATATATATATATATATATATATATATATTTTTGTCCGATATTAATGTTAGCTCTTAACTATTAGCATAAAATTTTGAACAATGTTTTGAAATCGGTTCAGATTTACATATAGCTCCCCCATATACGTTCGTCTGATTTTAAGTATATGGTCCACTAAAGACCCATAGCTAGGCCAATTGACACAAACTAATAAAATTCATTTAAATTAATCTCTGGCTAGTTTCCTGGAAATCGGTTCAGGTTAAAGTATAGCATAGCTTCCATATATAATTTCGACCTATTCATGTAGATTGTACACCAAATGATCAATTGGTGCGTGATAGAGATTACATTTTAAACAGTGCAGCATACCGAATAGCGTGTGTCAAGTTGGCTTTATATCGATTTACAATATTTAGAATAGGTTGCAGAATGTGTAGGGATTGATGTTAGTCGGTTGCAGAATGTGTAAGGATTAATGTTAGTCGGATTACATATAGTTTAAGATCACATATTGACGTTCGTTCAATTTCATGTCAATGTTCCTTCGAAAAGACGACGTCTGTTGGGACACATATGTACAATATAATCAAAGTGTTGAAGGGTATCATATAGTGGGCCAAATACTTTCTTAACTGGTTTCATTTTACACATTTGGTTTTACTTCCACATACTAGTACATACAAGTTCTTGGGTCTATGTCCTTCAGGAGCAAATATATTCACCACAGAATACAATTTTTGCCATTTTTCACACAAAGTCTGGTTCTATTTGGCTCGCTAAATATTGACCGATCTTCATCAAAATAGTCATGCTTGTAAAATTTCGTGATGTTCAGGTCATAATTGTGAACTCTACAGCGACAAGAAAAACCGACAAAAATGAAGATGTTGGTCTATTTCAACCCCTAAAAGACAATAGGGTCATTTCTTGGAAAGATCCCTTCCTACATGCAAAATTTCGTGACGATTGGTCCATAACTGTGGCCTTTATCGTGTCTATAAATTATAATGGGCAGATGGACACGCATGTCCAGATCGACTCAGCTAGTCGAAATATTACCGGTATACTTAAAGGTGGATCTAGGACTAATATTTCGCGGCTTTACACACTGTTGGGGCCACATAAAGCTACAATATCCTGACAACATAGTTGTGTAGGGTATAAATATTTGGGTTCTAGGTGGTAAGAAATTATACAATCGGCCATACATTAAAATCCTTATAACGACATTGCAAAACTTCGATCATTAAGCTCGGCTCGGAAGAGAAAAAACTGATCTAAAAATCATTCAAGGGAGTATGACCCTTATTGGCGAAATTAAATAAATACAAATTATTTAAACTGAGCAAAGCTAGGGTACGAACATAGGTCCCCTGGGTAACGTTGGGTTCTGAGCCATCAACACACTTCCGATATGTAGGTGTGTGGATTAATTATCCATCGCTACAATAAAAATCTGCTTCGAGAAGGACTTTTTCTAGAGTGAAGACAAATGTCGAACCGTGACAAATTTGAATTTAATTTGCAGATGGAAATTCCCATCAACTGCGACATAAATATATGTTATCAACCTACGACCGTTGTAAAGCCACAATGGCGAGACGCGTCGTATAATGGTGGGTGCGTAGGTTCATCTCCTGCCATTCCTTTTCATTGCAAAATTTCAATCATTAAGCACAACTCGAAAGAGAAAAAACTTGCTTAAAATATTTCGGCCCACGTACCAAAACTCCCCAAAATCCCAAAAGTTGGAATGTTGGAAAGGGGACCAAAATTGGAATTTTTAGTAGGAATATCTATATTCCCTTATCCGGTCAACCACTCCCCCTCGATATACTGTCTTATCTTATCAGGTCAATACCCTTCTGCAGAAAACATATCCGCCATTGAATAAAATTTTGTAATGTACACTAATATCCTAGCCTGTTCAATTTATATGCAGTAACCAGATTACAGAGTAAAAATTCCGGCCAAAATGGGCGAATATTTAGAATTACTACTAAAACAAAAACTTCATATTGGCTTATTTTCCTACATTGTCGTCCACGACAGACTTGTTTCAATTATTTTAAAACTATATACATATTTATTTAGTACTGCCCAATTCGTATCATTAATAATATTAAACCTTATTTTATTCTTTACAGCTCTCTCCATCCGAAAAAAAACCCCTATCACAATGGATCATCCAAATTTACCCTTCGGCTTTGCACTGCCCGGTCACCCACCAATACCACCAACCCCCAACATGATGGCAGCACATCCATCGGCACATCCTGGACCCACAGCCAGTCCACCACAAAGTGTTCCAGGACGTCGTACACCTCTCGGCTCTGTGGGTCTGGGTGGATTTTATGCACAGGGATTGGGTATGATACAAAGTGGTGGTAGTGGTATGCCACCAGGTGATGAAAATAAAGCAGATTCTGGTCTTATGGTCATGGATAAAAGTGCAAATAATAATTTAATGTTGGCACCACCATCCACCAGTGGTAGTTCAATTAGTTCGTTGCTACCATCAACAGCGGGCAATAACAATAGTGTTCGGGTTCGAGGAGGCAGTGGTGGTAGTGGCCATTCAGAATCAGATGGTGGCAGTTCGTCCAGTACTGGCGGTGGCAAGCAGAAAAATCGGCAGGGCAAGTCGGTGCGTTTGAATATCAATGCAAGGTAAGGAAAAATAATTTGAAATTAACAATTAAAACCTCGACCATAGGGTGGAGTGCAATATTTTTATTTATTCTCCAATAATTTTATTTCTTTGTATGTATTGTCTTACAGAGAACGCCGTCGAATGCACGATTTAAACGATGCCTTGGATGAATTACGCACTGTGATACCCTATGCTCATTCACCATCGGTACGAAAGCTATCGAAAATTGCCACCTTATTGCTGGCCAAGAATTACATTCTTATGCAGCAGAATGCCATTGAAGAGTTGAGAAGGTAAACAACTATTCGAAATATTTTATAAATCTAAATAAATCGTCCTAATATATATTTTTGTCATTTATAGACTTTTAGCCTATATTCAAAGTACCACCGGTGCAGCTCCATTGGACTTGGCCTCATTCCCAGCAGCAGCAAAATTACAAGCACTATTGCAGGGAGCAGGTGTTGAACCACCTGCTGGTGGTAACAGTTAAATTTAGATTTAGAGTCTAATATGGATTTTAAAAACTTTTTAACAGCAATACCGTACACAGTAGATTCTCAAAAAATAAGTACAGCCAAAGTCATCATCCAAAAAATGGGGATTTTGTAAAGAAATTCAAAATTGCAGCTCAGTTATCGAATTCTTTTAAAAGAGTACGATAAAAAAATTCATTCATTTTAAATTCCGGAGTTGACTTCTGAGACCATAATGTTTTTTTTTTTTTTTTTTCAACTAGAACATAATATTTGTGCCACATACTGTACTCAACAAAAATACCAAAAAACCCAAAAACCAAAGTTGTTAAATTAAATTTCGAAAGCAATATAAATGTCAATTTATCTTTTAGATTGCCAAAAACAACAAGAACAATTTCTAGTCAGTTATTATAAATAATGATATTAAACTATATACACAACATCTTACGAAAATGTATATAAAACTTAACCCTATATACCTACTTATATGTATTGATATTTATATATTTTAAGTAGACTTTTTAAATTTAAGATGAACTAAATTTGTGAACTTATGAACGATGATATTATCTATGCCTAGAAATTATAACCAAAAATAAATACAAAAATAAGAAAAAATTAAATAAAGAAAAACAAAAGAAATATACAAAAAAAAAAATAGGATTAGAAATCTTACAAGGTTTCATATTTTGATAATTTGAAGTAAGGGTATTACAGATACACCCAAAATCTGTGTATAAATATTTTGAAGGACACAACGAAAGATAGACGGGACATTTTTATAGAGGGTATTTTAAAACATTAACATATATTGAATAATTCTAGAAAAATGTTTTCATTCACGAGATGCCTGGTTTGCCACTATCGATGGGGAAAATTTGGTTAAAAATGTGTTAATATCGAAAATGGGGCGGGGCCTATTTATTGGGGCTATTTCAAAACATAGACCTATATAGAAAATTGTCCCCACCAGTATTGAGCACTTTCATTAAATGGGGGCTATGTCAAAACATGGACCTATTTGCATAAATATAATATACAACTATATTGTCAGGGTATTGTAGCTTTGTATGGTCCCAAGAGTTTGTAACGCCACGAAATATTTGTCCTAGACCAACTGTTGGTATACCTATCGTCATATCTCGACTAGCTGAGTCTATATATGTATGTCCGTTTGTCCATTATAATTTGTAAACACGATACAGGGCACAGTTAAGGACCGATCGTAACGAAAGTTTGTATATGGGATGGGTTCTGGCCAAAGACACCCCTACTGATTTTGGTACTGACCCGTTAATATTTAGGGAATGAAATGGACCATTAATAATGATCGGTCGATATTTAGCGGGTCAAATGGACTCTTACTTTTGTGTGAAAAATGACAAAAATTGTATTCTATGGCATATATATTTACTCCTGAAAGACATAGACCCGAGAAGTTGACATTATATTCAAATTTTAGGTGCTTACGTATTCAGATATTATTTAGTAACCCATTAACATTAGAGGGCAGAAATATTATGCTGATCGCTTTAAAATTATCCAAGAGGTTCCAGATATGGTCAAGAACAATACGTATAATTTTCGGTGATGATCACATAAAAAAATTGGGTTGAAGTGGACCGAAAATTTAATTCGTCGATCTATAGGCCACAAGCCGAACATCATAATACAACCTACGGTGTAGGTAATCTGGACAAGTAATTATAAGGGCTACTCCTTAATAGGAACCAATATTAATATTTTTCGTAGGGAGACTCTCTACCCCCTGATAATCTAAAATCTAAACCAGTGAGCGGAGCAGTATAGTCGGACGGGACCGATCATACGATACCCTACACAACTACTACGGAACTCTAACTTTCGGCGGATGTTTATTCCGAGCCTGGGCAATAATTCGTGATGTTTGCACCCTCTTGCTCGATTAGAAGTCAATTATATATATTCTGGCATTCTATATATTACACTGGCATATTTTCCGAATATTACAAATATTCAGTTCAGCTCTTCTAATTACTCGTTCAGATTCCCTACACCGTGTTTGTGTTGTGAACGTTTCCAAAAAACACAACAAATTAAGTATTCGGTCCACTTCATCACATAATTATAGTCTGATCATCACCGAAAGTTATAGGGGAACCTCAATGAATATTAAAAGCGATCAGTGCTATATTTTCGCCCCCCAGTGTGGTAATGGGTTACTAAATACAATTTGAGAACGTAAGCACCTGTAAATATGTAAGTGTAACTCCCACATACGAGTACAAGCATGCTTATTCTTTGGTCCGATCCTCATTTCCATGTAAAATATCGCCATGTTCGGACCATAATTGTGACCTCTGGAGCGACCAGGAAAACCGACAAAAATTAAGTATTTGGTCCATTTCATTCCTTAAATATTAACCGACCTTTACCCTTTGCAATAGGGGTCTTCATTGGCCAGAACCCATCCTAAATGCAAAATTTTCTTGAAGATTGGTCCATAACTGTGGCCAGTATCGTGTTTAAAAATTATATTGGACGGATACACATGTCTAGATCGAACCAGCGAACAAAGCTTTAATACCCTGACAACATAGGTGTGTACTGTATAAAAAGTCACCTAGATACCAAAATTCGGCTTAACCCGTTCTATGGGTGTTTGCTTGCTAACCTATATGCATTCAATGTACAAAATTACTGCTAATAGGTTTGAAAAAAGTGCCAAAGCACCCTAAAATACTGAAGTTTTGGGGGCAACTTTTTTTGTTTGAAAGCTACGCCGAATCATAAATCAATGTTGATCATTTTTAGTAGGGTGATTTTCGTCCAAATTACAACTGATGGATATCGTTATTATTGGTGCTAGTAGCAAATGTGCAAAATTTCAAAGTTCTATCGTAAATGTTGTGAGCTGCCCCGCTTACAAGATTTTTAAACCGATTGGGATCCTTATATGGGGATTATAAAACAACAAATTGTCTAAGTACAAGCTGTTGATATCTTAAACAAATTCTATATCAAACATACGCTCAGGATGAAGAACTAAGCATGGAATCGTGGAATACTGCAAATGAACCGGAACTTTCGATATGTAAAAACTATTGATCTATATTGAAAACTTTTTGAAAAGTAGATTTTTTATTCACCACAAATCCGGTGTGCCAACTTCAAAAGTAGTCATTCAATAGGGCAAAGTATTTATATAGACGATTTTCACCTCTCAAGAACATAGAATACCGAATCACAGCCACTTTGGCGGAAAAATGCCGCTTAGTTGTACAAATTACAAAAAATGAGCGAGACCTTTACATAAGGTCTATGCCAAAATATGGACATGGATGTTTTTAGCCCTCCAAGAAACCGGACTATTAAATTACAGGCACTTCTGTGGGTAAATTCGACTACATTCTACAACATACCGATAATATGGAATGACCTTGCTAAGGAGGATATGCCAAAACTCAATTAGTTACGCTATACTATGGGCCAGGAAACAGGAGTTTGGTGCACCAATTGCCTAAAGTCGGCTATATATCACCAGTCCTGAGATTTGGCGATGTAGATGTCGTAGAGTAGAGACAACCGGAACCGTAGTAATCCGTAGTAACCCTCCTCTGGGCGGTCTGGTTTTCTATACAGACGGATCCACGATGGAAGAAGGTGCAGAGGCTGCTGTCTACTGTGAAAGGCTAAGCCTTGAGCTTACCTAGATGTGGATATCAACTGTGGTGTTTTTCAAGCTGAAATCTTTGCGATCTGGAAGGCAATGGAATTGATAAAAAATCTGGATGCAGAGATCGTTGAACCGGTTACTATCTTTGTGGACATTCAGGCGGCTTTTGAAGCCATCAAATCCTGTAGCATAAAATGTGAAGTCGTCCTCGAGTGTAGAGCAGTTTTGAAAACATATACGTACAGCTATCGGCTGTGTTGGGTACCAGGGCACTGTGACATCATGGGTAATGAAAAAGCGGACGAATTAGCTAGACGAGGATATCAATCTACAGATCTAGCAATCGATGGCGCAATAAAACCACCATTGGAACTATTTCCTACCTACCTCTTCGTACTTCCTTGTTAGCTTCTTATCTTTTCTATCCCCCCTTTTCCCCCACAGATCTCTCCATTCAAAAATGATAACAATGGATAGAGATGGTATTTACCGGGTATTTACCGGGTAAATACCCAAGGGGTGGGTAAATACCGGGTAAATACCCATTTGCGGGTATTTATTTGGGTATTTACTATATTGACTCGGTAATACAACATCTTACACCCTATTTCCGGATTTCTGTTATCAAATCGATTTAGAATGGATAGTTTTACGATACTTTAAAGACGTGGGTAAATACTTGGGTAAATACCCGAGTTTTTACCCAAAAATTGGGTATAAACTCATTAACTGCCGAACCACTTGACATAGGCGGCCAAAATTTTGCACACATGTTTCTAATGACAAAGCAAATATAGAAATCCAACATGGGGTCCCTGGGTCCAAGTTTTGATATAGCCCCCATATAACCATATCTCCCGATTTAAGGTATTTTTTGTTTATTAGACACATTTTACAACCAAATTGGCTGTAATTTGGCACAGAGTGCTCTTTTTGGGTACAAAATGTCCATGCAAAATTTTATGTATGTAGGTCCACGTTTACTGGTAGCCCCCATACAAAGGTACCCCTATTTTGAGTATTTACCCAAAAATTGGGTATAAACTCATTAACTGCCGAACCACTTTACATAGGCGGCCAAAACTTTGCACACATGTTTCTAATGTCAAAGCAAATATAGAAATCCAACATGGGGACCCTGGGTCCAAGTTTTGATATAGCCCCCATATAACCGTATCTCCCGATTTAAGGTATTTTTTGCACATTTTACAACCAAATTGGCTGTAATTTGGCACAGAGTGCTCTTTTTGGGTACAAAATGTCCATGCAAAATTTTATGTATGTAGGTCCACGTTTACTGGTAGCCCCAATACAAAGGTACCCCTATTTTGAGTATTTACCCAAAAATTGGGTATAAACTCATTAACTGCCGAACCACTTGACATAGGCGGCCAAAACTTTGCACATATGTTTCTAATGTCAAAGAAAATATAGAAATCCAACATGGGGACCCTGGGTCCAAGTTTTGATATAGCCCCCATATAACCATATCTCCCGATTTAAGGTATTTTTTGTTTATTAAACACATTTTACAACCAAATTGGCTGTAATTTGGCACAGAGTGCTCTTTTTGGGTACAAAATGTCCATGCAAAATTTTATGTATGTAGGTCCACGTTTACTGGTAGCCCCCATACAAAGGTACCCCTATTTTGAGTATTTACCCAAAAATTGGGTATAAACTCATTAACTGCCGAACCACTTGACATAGGCGGCCAAAACTTTGCACACATGTTTCTAATGTCAAAGCAAATATAGAAATCCAACATGGGGACCCTGGGTCCAAGTTTTGATATAGCCCCCATATAACCGTATCTCCCGATTTAAGGTATTTTTTGCCTATTAGACACATTTTAAGGCCAAATTGGCTGTAATTTGGCACAGAGTGTTCTTTTTGGGTACCCAATGTCCATGCAACATTTTATGTATGTAGGTCCACGTTTACTGGTAGCCCCCATACAAAGGTACCCCTATTTTGAGTATTTACCCAAAAATTGGGTATAAACTCATTAACTGCCGAACCACTTGACATAGGCGGCCAAAATTTGGCTCAGATGGTTTTTATATCAATACAAATATTGAAATCCAAAATGGGGCCCCTGGGTCCAAGTTTTGATATAGCCCCCATATAACCGTACCTACCGATTTAAGGTACTTTTACGACATACTGCATGGACATTTTGTACCCAAAAAGAGCACTCTGTGCCAAATTACAGCCAATTTGGTTGTAAAATGTGTCTAATAAACAAAAAATACCTTAAATCGGGAGATATGGTTATATGGGGGCTATATCAAAACTTGGACCCAGGGACCCCATGTTGGATTTCTATATTTGCTTTGTCATTAGAAACATGTGTGCAAAATTTTGGCCGCCTATGTCAAGTGGTTCGGCAGTTAATGAGTTTATACCCAATTTTTGGGTAAATACTCAAAATAGGGGTACCTTTGTATGGGGGCTACCAGTAAACGTGGACCTACATACATAAAATTTTGCATGGACATTTGGTACCCAAAAAGAACACTCTGTGCCAAATTACAGCCAATTTGGCCTTAAAATGTGTCTAATAGGCAAAAAATACCTTAAATCGGGAGATACGGTTATATGGGGGCTATATCAAAACTTGGACCCAGGGTCCCCATGTTGGATTTCTATATTTGCTTTGTCATTAGAAACATGTGTGCAAAATTTTGGCCGCCTACGTCAAGTGGTTCGGCAGTTAATGAGTTTATACCCAATTTTTGGGTAAAAACTCGGGTATTTACCCAAGTATTTACCCACGTCTTTAAAGTATCGTAAAACTATCCATTCTAAATGGATTTGATAACAGAAACCCGGAAATAGGGTGCAAGATGTTGTATTACCGATTCAATATAGTAAATACCCAAATAAATACCCACAAATGGGTATTTACCCAATTTACCGGGTATTTACCCAATTTACCGGGTATTTACCCTTTGGGTATTTACCCACTGCCCATCTCTAACAATGGACCGGACGGTCTCAGAGCGCTGCAGCCACATTGCTGATTGCACATCCATAAACCTAACCTACCTAAAAACGGACAAACATATAAATGTGAGAGCTATATCTAAATCTTAAATCTGAAATAATTTCAACGAAACTTGCCAGAGGAACTTTGGGCTCTGGTGAACAATTTATATAAAATCGAACGAAAATATGTATTGGAGCTATATCTGAATCTGAACGGATTTTCACCAATTTCAATAGATTTCATCCAAGGATGAAATTAATGGGTTGTACCAGTTTGCACCCAATTCGTATCATATATATGACCTGATGGACATGAATAAATCGATGGTTGGACGAGGCCGACAATATGTTACCCTTCACAACTACCACTGATCTCTAAGTTGATTTCGAGTTTGGGCAATATTTGGTGATATTTACACTCACTTGACCAATCACAGATTCTCTGCGGTATCTTCCGAATAATGTCTTGTCGAAGTAAAAAAGTACTGTACTACATTCAAAATTTTGTGTTTTACACAAAAGAAAATGTTGAAGTTGACACTTAAATACTGGCCGTTCATTATCATGACAGTCATCATGGATATACTATAAACTTATAGCGTCTATGTCCATCAGGAGTACAAATATACATAATTGAAAAGTATAGGTCCATTTTACTCGATCTTCATAAAAACAGTCATGCTTTTTCTATGGCCATACCACTGTTTTTGCATGAAATTTCGTGGTGTTCGGGTCATAATACGGAATAAAACAGAGGTTTTATTATTAGCTTTATATAAGGTATATGTATTTTCAAATAGTTAACCATCTTTGAAAAGGTTCTAGATGATGTTGCCCTAAGACATTTTCTTTAAATTTAATGTACGTTTGGAAAAATACTTTTATTTACAATGTTTGGAACAAAGCTGGCATTCCATTATCTTGATATTAGATTAACAAATTTCCAAATGTTGACACTTTTTGGAGAAGGTACCATCAGGAGTGGATCAATGGATCCTAAATTCAAAGATAAGGATCTTTGTAAGGTAAATATATTACCTTGTTCAATGTTTGGATGCAACTGGATATTTCGTTTGGTTCATATTTGGATGAGCCTCATTAGCCATAAGGCTGAGGGTATAATAATTCTAAAGAAGTCTAAATGATGTGCTATTTTATTTATAATCCCCATCTGATTTCTTCCATTGAACACACAGTAATTTTTGTTGTTGTGCGCTTTTCTTTAATATTCTAAAATGACGTTGTTGCCATTGAAATACTTTTAGCCCTTTCCATTTCAGCATTTCTTTGGCTTCTCTATACCATCATTGGAGTACTGCAATTTTTTTGATACGGCCTCAATGTGTAATGTGTAACTATGTCAGCAGCTGTTGCATAACTGGAATGTCAACATATATCCACATTTACTGATCTGACATAAAAAATATTGTAACGCATATATGCTAATATGTTATAGGTATACAATAAGAAGTTGGTGCCGAAGATCTACTTGGGGTAAAATGATAGCCAACTGAAGTCAGTCAGTGTGTCACAAAATAATGTAAACCTTCAACAGAGCAAATGTAGCGTAACACAACTGTCATTATTATGTATGTCACATGGTCTGCAACGTCTAGCCTCTGTGTGAAATAATTTGTAAAAGATAATATCTCAAATTTAATGGTATTCGCAGTCATTGCGAGAACAATGTGTATACAAATTATCATATAATGATCATAATAATCAATATTTACATGGAATGCCTCCAGTCAAGGAAGCCAAGCAGGTGATATGTTCTTTACCAACCGGTTTGCATGTGCGAGTATCACATACATACACCATGTCACAGAAACTAAAAGCGATACGCCACCGCTATGACTGATCCGATCTGCTGTGCTGTGTTCCGTTCAGCTCCATTTACATCGCAAAAGTGTAAACCGACATTTAGATGAGATAATTAAACCGATCATCGCATTACCAACAACAAACAAAACAACAGTTAGAGAAAAAACCGCACAATTGCAAAAAAAAAAAAAAAAAAAAATGAATGAATGAAATAATAAAAAGCAATTGTAAAAAAAATTTAAAAAAATGTATGAAATAAGTGTAAACAATGAGGGCGCAAAAATATCACGAAATTACATGTGCTTGACGATGTTTGAGAATAAAATAGAAAATAATGCAAATAAATCTAAATAGGGAAGTGTATTGTCTGGCGTATTTACACGCCAAGACGTATTTAGTATTGCTATTAATAATAATTTGTAATGTGAATATAATAGTCAGTAGGAAGCCCAATAAAATACATACTCTACATGTATATCGATATTAATAAATTATGCGGAAGATGTGGTTTTTAAAATACAAGTTATTTGACTTAACCGACAACTTCCATACAAAAACTTCTTGAAAAAATTAATTATTGAAAAATATTCTTTAAAAAATCCACGCCTTTTATGGGACTTGAAAAATCTATCCTTAATAAATCCACGCCTTTTATGGGACTTGAAAAATCTATCCTTAATAAATCCACGCCTTTTATGGGACTTGAAAAATCTATCCTTAATAAATCCACGCCTTTTATGGGACTTGAAAAATATTATTTAATAAATCCACGCCTCAGTTGGCCCTTGAAAAATATTATTTAATAAATCCACGCCTCAGTTGGCCCATGAAAAATATTATTTAATAAATCCACGCCTCAGTTGGCCCTTGAAAAATATTCTTTAATAAATCCACGCCTCTTATAGTCCTTGAAAAAATATTCTTTAATAAATCCACGCCTCTTATAGTCCTTGAAAAAATATTCTTTAATAAATTCACGCCTCTTATAGTCCTTGAAAAAATATTCTTTAATAAATTCACGCCTCTTATAGTCCTTGAAAAAATATTCTTTAATAAATCCACGCCTCTTATAGTCCTTGAAAAATATTCTTTAATAAATCCACGCCTCTTATAGTCCTTGAAAAATATTCTTTAATAAATCCACGCCTCTTATGGTCCTTGAAAAAAAATTCTTTAATAAATCCACGCCTCTTATGGTCCTTGAAAAAATATTCTTTAAAAAACCCACGCCTCTTATAGTCCTTGAAAAAATATTCTTTAATAAATCCACGCCTCTTATAGTCCTTGAAAAAATATTCTTTAATAGATCCACGCCTCTTATAGTCCTTGAAAAAATATTCTTTAAGAAATCTTCAGTCTTCTCAAGCCAAAATTATCAGAATATAATAAAAATCCCACTGTTATCATTTTTCTTAAATCGCTCGCAATAACAACAGATTATTTCCAGAAAAGATTGGTTGAACTGTTATAAAAAATCCACGCCTCTTATAGTCCTTGAAAAAATATTCTTTAATAAATCCACGCCTCTTATGGTCCTTGAAAAAATATTCTTTAATAAATCCACGCCTCTTATAGTCTTTGAAAAAATATTCTTTAAGAAATCTTCAGTCTTCTCAAGCCAAAATTATCAGAATATAATAAAAATCCCACTGTTATCATTTTTCTTAAATCGCTCGCAATAACAACAGATTATTTCCAGAAAAGATTGGTTGAACTGTTATAATGACAGAAATGACAATAAAACTCAATTGATTTATTCGAATAATGAACTACCCCAATTATATTGTAATATTCTCAGACGTAGGTCATAAACAACGAAACATAAAAGAGACGACATTCTTTAAGATAAGGTTTACGTATATTCGTGAATAAGGTGATGTTGGTACGTCAAGGGTTTTTTAATTTTCTTAATCACTGTATTAATTAATTCCTTTAAGAATTTGTTGACGCTGTTTTGTCTGTCATGCATATATTTTAAAAATTGCAGATGCTTTTTTATGTATGCCCCAATTTCGTTCAATAATAATCCACAAAAAAAAAAGAAAATATATTCCTCCAAAGGTATATTCAATCAACTAGGCTATCATTGTGATGAGAACCATCATCAGTCCATCCCTACCTCTTGAAATTGCGACCTATTTTTTCGAAAAGGGGAATAATTTCGTCTTAAAAATTACATTGGTCATAACAATGTATTACGTCTTAAATGCATATTACAATACGTTTTGTTATTATTTATTAATTAAATTACAATGTTGTTTTTTTATAGCCCGAAGATGTTCTAAATTTGTTTTGGCATTATTTTTATTATTGTACACAAAAGAATATAAAACAATCGTAACAATTAGACCTAAACAAGACGTCAATACATTTCTTTTTTTTTTTGCAGTAATCAAGGCCATCATTACTGCTTGAGGAAAAAAAGAGATAAAGCTGGAATAATATAATTTGGTATCACCCTTGAACTAGAAATTATAATTGACAATAAAAATACGCAAATTTATTGCTCATACGATGTTTGTGTGGTGAGCCACATAATAATATTAGGTGATATGTTTTTGAACATGCCATTGCTACAAAAAATTACCTCAGAAAGCATAAAAGATTAATTCCACGCCTGGAAAAATATTTATTTTAAAAATCCACGCCTATAGTAGTCCTTGAAAAATATGTATTTTAAAAATCGATGCCTCTAACTCTAAATATGTTTTAAAATGTCACGACAATATTTCTTTTAAAAATCCGCACTTGTAGTAATTTTGGAAAAATATTGTACAAAAATTCCTTCAAAATATTTTTCTGTATGTTCTGTATGCATTCCACGTGGAGGAGGGTATACAAAGTTCGATCTAGTCGAACTTACGGTATTTTTATACCCTTCACCACACTGTGGTAAGGGTATTATGTCTATGTGTGCATATGTTAGCAACAGGCAAAAGGAAACGAGGTAGACCCATGGTTCCTTTTGAGAATATGCACATAAGTCGATTTGTGCATGTCCGTCCGTCCGTCCGTCTGTCTGTCCATGTTAAATTGTAAACAAAATACAGATCGCATTTATGATTCGAATTTGATGAAATTTGGCACAGCTCCTTTATTTGGCCCAAGAACTAACGCTATTGAAATTGGGAAAAATCGTTTCAGATTTAGATATAGCTCCCATATATATTTTGTTCGGATTTAAGGTAAATGGTGCGCCAAAGTCTCTATTTATCTTTCGATATGCACGAAATTTGGCATAGCGTAGTGAATTGAGCCTAGAATGATGTGTGCTAGGTTTCGTGAAAATCGGTTCAGATTTAGATATAGCGTCCACATATATATTTTCGTCCGATTTAAGGTAAATGGTGCACCAAAGTCCGAATATATATTTTATTTGCACGCAATTTGGCATGACGTACTGAATTGAGCTTAGAGTGATGCCTGCCAAGTTTCGTGAAAATCGGTTCAAATAGAGATATAGCTCCCATATATATTATCGTCCGATTTAATGTAAATGGTGCACTAAAGTCCGAATATATTTTCGATTTGCAAGAAATTTGGTATAGCGTACTGAATTCAGCCTAGAATGATGTATTCTAAGTTTCATGAAGATCCGTTTAGATTTAGATATAGCTCCCATATATATTTTCGTCCGAAAATACCAAGCTCCAACTGTTTGTCCGATTAACACTAAGTGTTGAGACTTGAATGACGTTACAGGGTTTTAGCTTCCGTATGTATTTCGAACGGGTGTCTGGTTGAAATTAAATTATCATAGGTTGCAGAAAGACATGAGTATGTTCCTTCAAGGGAACATGAGTATGTTCCTTCGAGGGAACATGGACATACAATTGTAAGGATAGATGTATATATACCCAAAGTGGTGAAGGGTATCCTTACTGGTTATTTGTTATACCCTACACAACCATGTTGTCAGGGTATTATAGCTTTGTGCAGCCCCAAGAGTTTGTAACGCCGCGAAATATTGATCCTAGACCCATCGTCATATCTCGACTAGCTGAGTCGATCTAGGCATGTGCGTCCGTCAGTCCGTCCGTACGTCTGTCCATTATAATTTGTAAACACGATACAGGCCACAGTTATGGACCAATTTTCACGAAATTTTGCATGTAGGATGGGTTCTGTCCAATGAAGACCCCTATTTAGGGGATGAAATGGACCAAAAACTTTATTTTTATTTGATTTTCTGGTCGCTCCAGAAGCCTCAATTATGGCCCAAACATCGCGAATTTTTACATGAAGAAGGGGATCGGGCCAAAGAATAAGCATGTCTATTTTGATAAAAATCGGCCAATATTTAGCGGGTCAAATGGGCCCTGACTTTTGTGTGAAACATTACAAAATTTGTATTCTATAGCGTATATATTTACCCCTGAAGGACATATACCTGAGAAGTTGACAATATATAAAAGAGGAGTGGTCGACCTTAAAATAGATAAAAATTTTATTGTCTATGTAATCGGGTGTGGGAGTTATACATAAGTATTTACAGGTGCTTACGTACTCAGATGAAATTTGAAAATTTGAAATTTTTCATGAGGATCCAGGTATGGTCAAGGGCAACGCCTATAATTTTCGGTGATGATCAGATAATAATTTTGGGATGAACTGGACCAAAAACATGTGCAAGAGGGTGTAAATATCGCGAAATATTTACAAAGCTCAGAATATAGAAGAACAGGAAGTTCTATTTTCGTGGAAGTTGTGTAGGGTACCATATGGTCGGCCCCGTCCGACTATACTGCTCCGCTCACTGGTTTTATTTTGAATTTTAAAAATCAATGACACTTCCACTGATCGAGTATTTCCTAATTATATATTATTTTTCGAAAAACCATGAATAATAATGATGCAACCTGATGGCGAACTAACACTATACTCTCTATTGTTATTGTATTTCGTATTAATTATTTGTCACAATTTTTTTGTGTTTTTAATATTTTGTATTTATTTATTTTGATTTGTTCGGTGATAATAACCTTAAGGGTTCAATAATAGCGTGAATCAAGTGAATTGCATTAACACGAACAAATAGACAATAACAATTAATTGTAATAAATTTTATTAATTATACTATTATTAAACAAATGATTGTGTTATGTTGAATTAAATGTTCAATGAATTGGCGAAAGTGAAAGTTTTTGTTTATTTGTATTTTTTTCTAAGCACTCTATTGGCGTTGATTTGTGAATTATATAATAATAATTATATATACACATATATGACAAAATCGCAACCTCTACTGTTGTTTATTTTGTTTTCTGGAACGTATGATCTTCTATTTGCTATCTGAACTAAGATCTTATAAAACAATTTCAGTGTATCAAAATAAGTGAATATTTCCAAAAGCCGGGCAATAAACAAAAACAATTTTTTCCAAATTATCTCACAAATTAAATGACTAGCAATTTTGAGAGGAAAATTAATATAAAAAAAAAAATAATTATATGAATGACAAATAACTAAATATAGCATCGCATCACTAGGCACGTGTACTATCAGCTAAGTATCTGTTTTAGATTTTCGATGTTAAAAACCAGTAAGGAAAGTAGTAAAGTCGGACGGGGCCGACTATATGATATATTTCACCACTATGGGTATATTAAACAGGACTATTAACATGAAATTGGATAAAATAAAATATGCGATATTTATCTAAATGTGAAACGACACACATCATTCTGGACTAAATTTACATTAAATCGGACGAAAATATATATAGGAGCTATATCTAAACCTTGACCGATTTCGCGAAACTTGGCAGACATCACTCTAGGCACAATTCAGTACGTTTTGCCAAATTCGGTGCAAATCGTAAGATATATAGGGACTTTGGTGCACCATTTACCTTAAATCGGGCGAAAATATATATGGGAGCTATATCTAAATCTGAACCAAATGAATGAGCTGTGCCAAATTTCATCCAAATCGGATTATAAATGCGACCTGTACTTTGTTTACAATTTAACATGGACAGCAGACGGACGGACGGACATGCATAAATCGACTTAGAAAGTGATTCTATGCATATTCTCAAAAGGAACCATGGGTCTATCTCGATTATTTTTGCCTGTTACAAACATATGCACAAAGACATAATACCCTGTACCACAGAGTGGTGAAGGGTATAAAAATTGTATGGACCTTACTATTGATTGATAAAAATTTCAAGCATTTGCTTTTTCAGACTTTAAAGCTTTTGTATACCCTCCACCATACGGTGGAGTATATATTAAATTTGATATTCCGTTTGCAACACCTTAAACCAGTGAGCGGAGCAGTATAGTCGGACGGGGCCGACCATATGATACCCTACACAACTACCACGAAAAGCAAACTTTCTGCCATTCTATATTCTGAGACTGGGCAATATTTACACCGATCGATTATAGGTCAACAGCTCCACTTTCTAAGCCTGGCATATTTTCCAAAACTTTGTTCTTGAAGTGAATTTTTACGTCATTTAATAATTGGTCATAAATAATAATTGGTTTAAAAATTGGTCACTTTAGGTTTTGGTTGATCGGAATATTGACCGATCATCATCTAAACAGTCGCTCTAAGTATTTGGTCAGATCCCCTTTACCTTCTAAAATATGTGATGTTTTGCATATAATAATTGCCTCTGGAGCGTCTAGAAAATCTGACAAAATTAAAGTTTTCGGTTCATTGCACCCCCTGAATGAAATCTCAACTTCACCGAAAACTATAGCCGCCGTCTTTGACCATAATCGGAACATCATGTACAATTTCAAAGCGATCAACGCGAAATTTCCGTCCTCTAATGGAGTAATAGTAATACTATGCACATAGTCACCTTTACCTAATTACGTATAACTCAGCCACATAATCAATCAATCAATTTGAAGGTCAACAACTCATCTTGGATATACTATCAACTTCTCGGGTATATGTCCTTCAGGAGCAAGTATATACGCCCCAGAATAAAAATTTTGCAATTTTTCACACAAAAGTCAGGGTCCATTTGACCCGCTAAATATTGACCGATCTTTATAAAAATAGGCAAATTATTCTTTGGCCCGATCCCCTTCTCCATGTAAAATTTCACGATGTTCGGTCCATAACTGCGGCCTCTAGAGCGTTCAGAAAAACCGACAAAAATTAAGTATTTGGTCCATTTCATCCCCTAAATATTAACCGATCTTTATCAAAAACAATAGGGGTCTTCATTGACCAGAACCCATTCTACATGCAAAATTTCGTGAAGATTGGTCCATAACTGTGGCCTGTATCGTGTTTACAAATTATAATGGACAGACGGACGGACGGACACACATGTCTAGATCGATTCAGCTAGTCGAGATATGATGATCGGTATACTTAAAGGTGGGTCTAGGACCAATATTTCGCGGCGTTACAAACTCTTGGGGCTGCACAAAGCTATAATACCCTGACAACATAGTTGTGTAGGGTATAACATATCAATGACAGTTTACGGCTTGAATAACTAACATAGAACGGCACCATGCCATTTTCGGTATTTTTAAGACTTTAGCCGCATTTTCCAACCGATGGTTGTTGTTTTTGGGTTCTGGAAGGCTAACTTATGTACACATTTGTGTGGTAAATATATAGGTACAAGATTTGAAACTGTAATACCAAATTGCAGGCACTTTAATGGACAAAAGCGTTTAAGGTTACAACTACTAAAGGCGAAGCGGAACCTTCATATATGAGCTATGCTAAAACATGGACCTTAATCATTTTCCGCACACATATATCTGTCGAATTGGTCTGTCTGTTAGAGTCACGAATGAAAGAATATTTTAATACATTTCTACTACTTCTAGGATATTTGGTATTGAAAATCGATTTCATCTGGTCACGTTTTGGAGAGTTTGAGGATGTTTTTCAAAATAATTGTCTGTAATTTTGTATTTTGGGAATAGGACCTAATCAAATGGGTTCTACCCCGTAGAAAATCTGCATACAAAATTAATAATATGTGTTCCCATATAAGAGTAATCCTAGTGTACTAATCTTGAGCATTTCGGACACCTTCTTCAATCGAATGCCTGTAATTATATATTTTTGGTCCTCCTTGGATAGTAAATCGTTCTTACTAAATAGTCAGACGGTGCCGGACATATGATACCTTACGCAACTACCACGAAACTCTAACTTTCTGAGGTTCTATATTTAAGGCTGGGCAATATTTTACGATATTTTTACCCTCTTGACCGATTAAAGGTCAACAGCACCACTTTCTAAACCTTGCATATTTTCCAAATCTTGTTTTCCGGAGGTGAATATTTTCGCCACAAAAAAAAAAAAAAAAAACTTAGTTATTGTACCCTACACAACTATGTTGTCAGGGTATTATAGCTTTGTGCAGCCCCAAAAGTTTGTAACGCCGCGAAATATTGGTTCTAGACCCACCTTTAAGTATACCGATCGTCATATCTCGAATAGCAGAGTCGATCTAGACATGTGTGTCCGTACGTCCGTCTGTCTGTCCAATATAATTTGTAAACACGATACAGGCCACAGTTATGGGCCAATCTTTACGAAATTTTACATATAGGATGGGTTCTGGCCAATGAAGACCCCTATTGTTTTTGGAAAAGATCGGTTAATATTTAAGGGATGAAATGGACCAAAAACTTTATTTTAGTCGGGTTTTCTGGTCGCTCCAGAGGCCGCAATTATGACACAAACACCGCGAATATTTGCATGAAGAAGGGGATCGGGCCAAAGAATAAGCATGCTTGTTTTGATAAAGATCGGTCAATATGTAGCGGGTCAAATGGACCCTAACTTTTGTTATGACAAAATGACAAAATTTGTATTATATGTGGTATATATTTACTCCTGAAGGGCATAGACCCGAGAAGTTGATAGTATATCCAAGAGGAGTGGTAGACCTTTCAATTGATACCAATTATATTGTCGTATGTATTCGGATGTGGGAGTTACACTTAAATATTTACAGGTGTTTACGTATTCATATATTATTTAGTATCCTATTACTACACTGGAGGGTGGAAATATAGAACTGATCGCTTTGAAATGTTCCATGAAATTCCAGTTATGGTCAAGGACAACGCCTAAAATGTTAGGTGATGATCAGATAATAATTTTTCGGAAGAAGTGGACCGAAAACTTAATTATGTGTACTTTTCGAATCGAAAGCCGAACATCACAACACAACCCACGGTGAAGGGAAACTGGACAAGTAATTAGAGGGGCGGTACTGATTATTAGTAACATTTGCTGACATCTAGACAGTCAAAAGTATGCAAATATCGCGAAATATTGCCCAATCTTAGAATATAAAACCACAGAAAGTTTGATTTTCATATGTAGGGTATCCTATTGTCGGCCCCGTCCGACTATACTGCTCCGCTCACTGGTTTTAGATTTTGGTTGATTTGATCGATACAATCAGCCGTTATAAGTATTTGGTCAGATCTTCTTCACCGTGTGACATTTTGTATGGCATCTAGAGCGATTAGAAAATCTGACAAAAATACAGATTTCGATTTATCTCAATATTATCTCTACGTCACCGCAAATTATAGGCGTCGTCCTTGATCATAACGATCATCGCAGCATCCTAATTTATCATTTTTCACACAAAAGTCCGGCTCCATTTGACTTGATAAATAATACCCGATCTTCATGTGAAGAGCCATGCCTATTTTTTGGCCAGATTACCTACCTGGTGTAAAATTTCGTGGTGTTGCGGTCATAATTGTGACCTGTAGAGCGACCAGAAAAATCGACACAAATAAAGCTTTTGGTACATTCCATTCCCTAAATATTAGCGGACTATTACCAAAACCAATAGAGATCTTCTTCTTGGTTAGAACCCATCCTAAATGCAAAATTTCGTGGTCATAATTGTGGCCTGTATCGCATTTACACATTATAATTTGTACCCTACACAACTATGTTGTCAGGGTTTTATATCTTTGTGCATCCCCAAGAGTGTGTAACGGCGCGAAATATTGGTCCTAAACCCACATTTTCGTATGCCGATCGTCATATCTCGTTATGAAATTTATGGCCAAGGACGACACCTACAGATGTCGCCAAAGATCAGATGATAATTAGGGAATGAAATGGAACTAAAGCATTAGTTCATAAGTCACAAATTTTACACGGATGAAGGATCTGTCCTACTATTTAGATTGGCCGTTTTAAAAATGGTCGTCCAATATTTAAGGGTCAACTGAACCAAGGCTTTTGTTTGTAAAATAGCCAAATTTGAATCGTATGTCGTTAATGTTTACTCTGGAAAAAAAATAATTTGGAAAATATGCCAAGGTAAGAAAGGTAAGCTGTTGGCCTCTTATCGATTAAGAGGATGGAAATATCGCGGAATATGGCCCAGACACTGAATTAAGATCTGCAAATTATAGTTCGGTGGTATTTGTATAGGGTATCATATAGTCGGCACCGTCTGACTATACTGCTCCGCTTACTGGCTTTCGATTGAGTTGGCAGCGCTCACATGATATTTTGATTTCATATTGAAGGACAAATCTCCCCATCAAAAATTGTAAATATCGATTCACCTTTGGTCATAGCCGCCATATAACGGTGCAGACCCTCAGTATGTACTGCTATGATTTTAGACGTATTTTCAAGCAGAAATTAATTCCAATCCCAGCTATTTCGTAATGATAGTGGCTGTGGCATTAGGCATTTAACTTTTTCATAAACAATTTCCAATATATGTCCATATTTCTACAATTCACTCATACATCATTTCAAAATTCCGATCTAAAGGAAGGTCTTACGTTGGTATTAGATATATCCTGTCAACTACATTTACAGAAGCATACCTCCCTTATAATTGTCCTGATTTCTTTTACATATGCCAAATGTCCAACTCATGGTGAAGAGTATACAAATTTCGGATTGACCTTACATTATACTGCAGGGTATACAAAGGCCAACATCGTATATGTATGAATATATGCGTATATTGTATAAGTTTCTGAATTATTCGGCCAAGGTCCATATTTCAGTGTTTCACAAAATTCATGGTCAAGCAGAAACTTTTAATGCTTCTCATAGTTGTGTATGGCACAGTGGCTTATTTCACTCAACTGAATTATTACTGATATGGACAAAAGTTGTTTTATTTTTAATTTTTTACGATGCAGACTATCAGAACGTCTCACATACATATATAGGTTTTGGTGAAACTATAGATTATAGCATTTCTTGTTTCCCGAAATTTGATAATATATTTTACGTCTTCGCAACTAGTTTCCTGCCATCGCAATGTGTATTTGACTGTCTATTTAATTTAATTTTCAACATTAAAAAATCTCGAATTGTCTGACTTATGGCCTGTACGAGCCCCCTTTTCAGTAGCTATAAATAAATTTATATTTTTTGTTGATAATATACACCATGCACACATACAAACAATTACATTACATTATAGAGGAACTTGCGCACACATTAAATAACTTCTGTTACAAATGTTTTAACACCAGCCAACATTGAGACTTTGAGAAATATTAACCCATTACTGACCGTAGAAGGGAGATAACTATAAAAACTGTATGCATACTTACCAATAAACAAACGGCGATAGGTAAAACTTTCTGAAAAAATATAAAAAAATTTAAATTTATTTAATAAAGGGTTATTTTGTAATGATAAATAAATTCTAAACAATTATCTCCCCATGATATTATGTTGCATTCCGAATTTAAGAAGTAGGAAGCACAAAATATTCGAATACTTTAGTAAACATATACAATATTTCCCAAAATTCAATACGAATGTTCCGACCACAAATCAACCACATATTAAAATCATAATTCTTTTTAATTTCCCCCTTTTGTAATATTACACATCAAGTGTGTGAGTGTAAGTAAGTGTGACAGTCACACGCCCGCCACATAGAAATAAACGGGAAAATCTCTTATCAGCATAAATATGATATACACGTGCTGTATGCGTCGTTGTATGTATTTTCCGAAGAGTAGCAGCACCAGCCGTAGCAGAAGAAGAAGTGCCGATAAGCAACAACAACTATTTGTGGTTTGGTTTGAAATTGTAATTGAAAGTTGCCTTGAGATTGATAGTTCGTACGAAACGAAAAAAAAGTTCGTCGTGTATTGTCGAACATTTGATAATTTTTTGTCAGTATTGATGAAATGTGAGAATTTATTTAATTCAATTGAGAGGAAATGTTTGCGAGAAAAATATATTGAGATGAGAAATTAAGTTGAAGTTTAAGCCCACAATGTGGTACCCTGCACTGATGAAATATTCACTATAAATGAGGCGTAGATTTTTTAAAAAAATATTTTTTCAAGGCTTCCAAGAGGCGTGGATTTTTTAAAAAAATATTTTTTCAAGGCTTCCAAGAGGCGTGGATTTTTTTAAAATATTTTTGAAAAGGCTTATAAGAGGCGTGGATTTTTTAAAGAATATTTTTGAAATGGCTTATAAGAGGCGTGGATTTTTTAAAGAAGATTATTGAAATGGCTTATAAGAGGCGTGGATTTTTTAAAGAATATTTTTGAAAAGGCTTATAAGAGGCGTGGATTTTTTAAAGAATATTTTTGAAATGGCTTATAAGAGGCGTGGATTTTTTAAAGAATATTTTTGAAAAGGCTTATAAGAGGCGTGGATTTTTTAAAGAATATTTTTGAAATGGCTTATAAGAGGCGTGGATTTTTTAAAGAATATTTTTGAAATGGCTTATAAGAGGCGTGGATTTTTTTAAGAATATTTTTGAAATGGCTAATAAGAGGCGTGGAGTTTTTTAAGAATATTTTTGAAATGGCTTAGAATAGGCGTGGATTTTTTTAAGAATATTTTTGAAATGGCTTATTAAAATGCACAGTTGCTTTTGTACTTGAAATTGGAAAGCGGTCAAAATGACGGCCTTCGGCGTTCTAGTGTTAAGAATATTTTTGAAAAGGCCATAGACAAGGCGTGGATTTTTTAAAGAATATTTTTGAAAAGGCCATAGACAAGGCGTGGATTTTTTAAAGAATATTTTTGAAAAGGCTTATAAGAGGCGTGGATTTTTTTAAGAATATTTTTGAAATGGCTTATAAGAGGCGTGGATTTTTTAAAGAATATTTTTTTTGAAAAGGCGTGGCTTATTTTTGAAAGCTTATAAGGCGTGGATTTTTTAAAGATTATTTTTGAAAATGATATTGGCGTGGATTTTTTAAAGAATATTTTTGAAATGGCTTATAATAGGCGTGGATTTTTTTAAAGAAGATTTTTCAAACGGCTTATAAGGGGCGTGGATTTTTAAAGAATATTTTTGAAAAGGCTTATAAGGGGCGTGGATTTTTTAAAGAATATTTTTGAAAAGGCTTATAAGAGGCGTGGATTTTTTTAAGAATACTTTTTTCAAGGCCTATATAATAGGCGTGGATTTTTTTAAAGAATATTTTTTCAATGAATATTTTTAATAGGCGTGGATTTTTTTAAAGAATATTTTTGAAATGCTTTAATAGGCGTGGATTTTTTTAAAGAATATTTTTGAAATGCTTTAATAGGCGTGGATTTTTTTAAAGAATATTTTTGAAATGCTTTAATAGGCGTGGATTTTTTTTAAAGAATATTTTTTCAATGCTTTCCATAGGCGTGGATTTTTTTAAGAATATTTTTTCAAGGCCTATATAATAGGCGTGGATTTTTTTAAGAATATTTTTTCAAGGCCTATATAATAGGCGTGGATTTTTTTAAAGAATATTTTTTCAATGCTTTAATAGGCGTGGATTTTTTTAAAGAATATTTTTTCAATGCTTTAATAGGCGTGGATTTTTTTAAAGAATATTTTTTCAATGCTTTAATAGGCGTGGATTTTTTTAAAGAATATTTTTTCAATGCTTTAATAGGCGTGGATTTTTTTAAAAAGAATATTTTTTCAATGCTTTAATAGGCGTGGATTTTTTTAAAGAATATTTTTTCAATGCTTTAATAGGCGTGGATTTTTTTAAAGAATATTTTTTCACGGCTTATGCTTTAATAGGCGTGGATTTTTTTAAAGAATATTTTTTCAATGCTTTAATAGGCGTGGGTTTTTTTAAAGAATATTTTTTCAATGCCTAGTATAAGACGTGGATTTTTTTAAAAATATTGTTTTAAGGCCTATATAAGGCGTGGATTTTTTTAAAGAATATTTTTTAAAGGCCAAACAAAGGCGTGGATTTTTTAAAGAATATTTTTTCAATGCTTTAATAGGCGTGGATTTTTTAAAGAATATTTTTTCAATGCTTTAATAGGCGTGGATTTTTTAAAGAATATTTTTTCAATGCTTTAATAGGCGTGGATTTTTTAAAGAATATTTTTTTAAAGACTTTAATAGGCGTGGATTTTTTAAAGAATATTTTTTTAAAGACTTTAATAGGCGTGGATTTTTTAAAGACTTTAATAGGCGTGGATTTTTTAAAGAATATTTTTTCAATGCTTTAATAGGCGTGGATTTTTTAAAGAATATTTTTTCAATGCTTTAATAGGCGTGGATTTTTTAAAGAATATTTTTTCAATGCTTTAATAAGCGTGGATTTTTTAAAGAATATTTTTGAAAAGGCTTATAAGAGGCGTGGATTTTTTTAAAGAATATTTTTCGCAATGTTAGGGTATATTTATTCTAGCAAATTTCAATAGAATCTCATTTTCAATAATTAACTTGAGAAACTGAAACGTAAAATAAAAAAATTCTCTGCCACTCGTGCTGGCTCTCATCAGAGTCAATTGTAATCTCCGCCACAATCAATATCTCTCTTTTCGGTAGGCTGGCAAGACTTTATAAATACATTCCACGATGTGTTGACTGCATTAACTGAACGGAGCTCAAAGCTAATGAAAGACAGATAAAACCAAACGCTACGCGAATAAACCACAAAACGCTGTGAAAACGAAAGGGAAATTTGAAAAAATAGAAATAATAAAAACCCGATTGAAAACAAGAAAAAACGGCAACCAAATCAAAACAAGTGACGTCTTTGTGAGAAAAAAAATATTTTAATAAAACCGCAAAATACGCAAACAAAAAAATAGTTTTCTAATAAAGTGGAAAAACAAATAACACACTGAACAATATGACCACCTCAATAACCACCCTACTTCAGGCATTGCGCATTGTACCGGAAAAGAAGTCGCAACAAAAACCGTCACTTAAAACCCTCAACGAACGGCGGACTTCACTTCCAGAAATCTCTTTGGATGCTGTGGCGCAACACGATGATTATTCTGATTGTTGGGTTGTAATCTATGATCGCGTTTACGATGTCACCACTTTCCTACAAGATCATCCCGGTGGTGCTGATGTTATAATGGATTATGCTGGACGTGATGCTACATTGGCCTTCCATGGCACGGGACATTCACGTGATGCCATTGAACAAATGCGTGATTATTTAATTGGTGAATTACCCGAAAAGGAGAGAATTTTTCGTACGGCAAATAGTCAAGTTATTAAATCTGGTATACCGGAATAAGATGGAGAAATGAAAGAAGAGGAGATTTTTTTCTTATAAGAATTTTTTTGACTGGAAATACGAGTATTCAGTTTTTTTTCTTTTGTTCTAAGCAAATAGAGGAAATAGTTGCGGAACGAACAGCTATTTCCTAGTGATTTTTGAGAGACCTAATTGTCGTCCCGCACACACACACATCTTCTGTTGTGTGTGTGTGAGCAGTCTGTCTGTCTTGTTGATTCCTGTGTCATGTGTATATTTATTATAATTATTTTTATTTAATCATCAATTAAGTGCACCGCCGCCACTCATTTCGGTTTTAAATTAATTTACACTCGAATTAATTTTTATGATTTATTTTTCTATTTATTTTATTAAAAACCTATTTTTTAGACACCTTTCAGAGTTTAAAACCGTGCAGTAGAAAGGAATAGTTATTAAAAAACAAGAAACCCAAAGGATTATCTATCTCCTGACTGATATTGTGTACCAAACCACCATTTGTGTTTCACATAAACACACACACATATATATTTATAATTGATATTGCCTATGTATGTAAATGTTATTAAAAAATATAAAAATTTAAATTAATGAATCAAGAAGAGGTTAATGGGTTATCCCTTATTTATAATAAAACCAATCAAACATATACAAACATATTTTGTTTCATTTTTATACCCTACACTACGACACGGCAGTTATGGAACAATCGTCGTGACATTTTTCAAGTAGAGGCCCATAATTTTGATAGTTTACTTCGGGAGGTTACCTGAAGAAGCTTGGCAATATTTCCCATTTCCAAGACATTTGAAACCAGTGAACGGAGCAGTATAGTCGAAAGGGGACCGAATATATCATACACTACACAATTACAACGAAAATATAAATTTCTGCGGTTCTATATTCTAAGCCTGGTCAAATATTTCGCGATATTTGCACCCCCTTGGCCGATTATAGATCAACAGCTCCAGTTTCTATCCCTGCCATATTTTCCAAATCTTGATTTCCAGAGGTGTATATTTACGCCAAAAAATAAAAATTGGTCACTTTAGGTTTTGGTTGATTTGACCGCTTCAAGTATTTGAGCAGATCCCCTTCACAAGGTAAATATTTCCATATAATAATGACCTAGAGCGACTAGAAAATCTGACAAAAATAAAGTTCATTTCACCCCTAAATATCATCTCAACATCATCGAAAAGTATAGCACATAACCGGAACTTCAAAGCGATGATCGCGACATTTCTGCCCTCAAGCGGGGTAATAGTAATAGCAAAAAATATCATAACTCATAGACACCTTTAAATATTTACATATGATTCCCACATCCGAGTATGTTCTGCTATATAATTTGTATAAATTTAAGGGTCAACCACTGCTCTGAATATATTATCAACTTCACGGGTATATGTTATTCAGGAGGAAATATATATACCATAAAATCAAATATTTGTAATTTTTCAAAGTCTGGGTCCATTTGACCCGCTAAATACTGGCTTCACCAAAAACAGTCGTGTTTATTCTTCGTCAATATCCCCTTCCCCATGTAAAATTTCATGATGTTCCGATTATAATTGCGGCCTCTAGGGCGACCAAAAAAACCGACAAATATAAAGTTTTTGATCAATTTCATTCCCCAAATATTAACCAATCATCACCCAAAACAAAAGGTGTCTTCTTCGGTCCGAACCGGTCCTACATGAAAAATTGGTCCGTAACTGTGGCTTGCATCGTGTTTACAAATTATAATGGACAGACGGACGGACACGCATATCTAGATCGACTTAGCCAGTTGATATATCGGTATACTTAAAGGTATATATATATATAGCTATAATATCCTTACAACATAGGTGTGTAGGGTATAAATATTCGGATTAAGATTTCTCGAAATCTTAGCATTTTAGACATATGGTGTGAGGAATATTGTTGTCGAATAAATTAACCCAAGTTCCACTCTCTGGCCCAAAAATAATCTTCATTCCAAAATTCAGGATTTCAGTCCACACAAATCCAACTTGTACCAGATTTTGTACAATTTGGCACTTTTTGTGACCAAAGGTACGAATCAAACCTACACTCCAACAATAATCTTAAATCCGAATTTCAGGTTTTCATCTCTATCCGTTCACCTAAAATCCATCTATTTAGCATCATTTAGTACTTTTCGTACCCATAGTACGAATTTCTAGCTGTATAAATTCAAAATTAGAACTAAATTTAGTAACCTTTAATACTTCTTATTTAATACTTTGCATATGTTTCTAACATTCCAGTAGTGACCCACATTCCAAATTTCAGAATTCTAGAATTCCGTTTGCCTAATACAAAGGGACTATGACAAAACTTGGATCTATAATATTTGTTTTCTGTGAAGATGTATGCCAGTCTCCAAAATCCAAAGAGTAGAAATTGTAGTTCTTTTAAAGAATGCTGCTAAAACCCTAAAAACACTGAAAATTGGGTGAAAATTTCATAATGAGGCTGTATCAAAACATGGACCTGCCTACATTGATAATATTCGCCGCATATGTATACCAGCCTCCAAAATCCCAACATACAGACGGTTGAAAGTGCCGCTAAAATAAACTCAAAATATCGAAAATTATGTGAGGTTATGTCAAAACATTTTTTCCCAAACTTTTAGCTGTAATTTAGTACTTTGAGCTCTTATTGGGTAGAAAATCTTTCCACAAAAATTATAAATATAGGTCCATTTCTTCGGGTAGCCCTCATATAAAGGTACCCCAATTTTCGGTATTTTGGCGTTCTTGAACTCGTTTTTCAACCGAGTTCGCTGTAATTTGGTTCATTTGTTCCGTGTGTTGGGGCGGCGTCCCCTTTCTATTCTGTCATAATATGGGGGGTAGTCGTAACCTTGAATATCCAATTTTTACCCTACAAAGACGATTTAGCCATCTGTTGTAGTCATTCCGCCTTCTAAAGATGTCGTGATAAAAAACTCAAACCTGACAATAATGAAATATATCGGCATATGTCCACTTTTTGGTATGTTCCCTATATTTTCATTACAAGTATCTGTCAGTATACCTATGGTGGAGGGTATCCAAAGTTCGGCTCGGTCGAACTTAACGATTTTTCACTTGTCTTTATTTCATATGCACAATTTGATAGATTTAAATGAGCTTATAAAAAAGTATTAACGGTTTAAATAAAAAGTTGAAATAAATCAAAGCTATTATATATGAAATGCTATTATTTTCTAAACATCTGGCATCTTGTTGTTGTGTAGAAAAAAGCTTTTATCTGAGCTTTTCTACTTAGTAATGTACTAAAATTCTCTTCTGAATAATTTAGTGGACAGCTGTTGAATACAAAACAATTTGAGTGTGTGTGTGGGGGTGAGTATAAATTACTGGCTTTTTGAGAGAAGTTGAGTGTTGTTGTATCGTAAAGACAATAGAACATGTAAACAGCCACTTCGATGTAAAAAGTCAGATAAAACCTTAAAAACACCGAAAACAGGATCTTTGTTAGGGGCTATTGCAAAACTTGGATATGTGTTGATCGGCAATACCTAAAAGCTCTGAATATCAAATATGGTGGGTCGCAAATTTCTTTATAAATATTTTCTCAAGGGCTGTAATATGCATCAATAAAAGGCGTGAATTTTTTAAAGAATATTTTTTCAAATATCTCACAAAAGGTGTGGATTTCTTAAAGAATTGTTTTGAAAAAGACCTTCAGATAGCGTGGATTCCTTACAGAATATTTTTCAAGGACTGTAACAGGCGGATATTTCTTTAACAATATTTGTCAAGGACTATAACAGACGTTTTAATTTTTAACGAATATTTTTTAACAATAAATACAAGGTGTGGATTTTTTAAAGAATATTTTCTGCCATCAATGGAACGCGTGAATTTCTTAAATAATATTTTTTCTACCATCAACGGAAGGCGTGAATTTGTTTAATAATATTTTTTCTACCATCAATTAAGGTGTGGATTTTTTCATAATATTTTTTTCTACCATCAATTCAAGGGCTATCAGAAGGCATGAATTTCCTGCAGAATATTTTCAAGAACCTTCAGAAGGCATGGATTTCTTACAGAATATTTTTCAAGAACCTTCAGAAGGCCTAAAGACATTTCAAATACAGAAATTTCGGAAGGCCTTTATATGGGCTCTATGTCAGAACATTTATGAAAATGAGGGTGACCTCATTTTCTTTATATAGACACTCAGGTTGGGAAACTGAGGTAGGAACTAAAGGAAATTCACGAATCCAGTATGACAAATTACGGCCTTACAAATTCGCAAATGGGGTGGTGCAATATCAAAAGTTGGACCTATGTAGACAATTTTCCCGAAAAATATGATTTCCTCTACAATATCTTGGACTACCAAAATTGGAAAAGGCCAGAATATCAAAATACTCACAATAGACATATATTGATAATTTCTGTATACAAATATCAGCCTTCACGAATTTCATGGACCGGTACTATTATACCACGAGAGCCCGAGAAATCAATTAGAGGTGAATCGGTTGAAAAACTTGTCCAAAACTTTATAATATCGAATAATAAGGAGGACCTTTATAACCGGTAAAGTAGGCGTACGGAGATTGAATCCAAAATATCAAATTAGGCAAAATTCGGTTGAAAATACTGCTCTAAGTCCTCAAATACCAAAATATGAGCGTTGTCCTAAAAATGGAATTAATATTGACCATTTTCAGTACCCAATTAAAAAACAAAATATCAAAATGCAGCAGGTTTAAAATACTGAATATTGGGGGTACCAATATCAGGAATGCCGTTATATGGTATCCTAAAAATTGGACCGATATCGATGAGTTTTGGTTGGGAGCTTTGCTACCCAATGTGTGTGAAATTTTGCATACACATTGCTACTGCTCCGAGGATGTTTGGTATTGCAGATGGATATATGGATGGGTGGATATGTCGGTTTACGTTTCGACCTTCATAGAACAACCGAGTTTTCTTTAACCGGGTATTTTGAGTCCTCATTGAGTAGGAAATTTTCTTTTACTGAACTTTTTAGTCCAAATCCTTCCACATTTCGGTATTGTAGAGAATTTCATTTAACTAAATCGGCTGTAATTATACCCTCCACAATAAGATAAAGTGTATATTAAACTCGTCCATTCGTCGGATATCAAGAATATATTGATCAGAATAAAATTCTATTCCGATTTAGACGTGTTCACATCTTTGTTCGTGTGTTAAAATCACAGCAGAGATTGTAAAATTTAACAATATCGGTTCAAGATTAAGCCCAACCTGAGTGCCTGTTGTACGATTATCGATATATTTTGGATTCAAATTGACCAGTCCAGAATATTCAGTATTTTAAACCACTGTCAAGAAGTTAACAAATTACAACCCCATTTGCTAATATCACACACTGTTGCTCATATTTTTTAGTACACTCTCCGCACTAAAAACAACACACAAATCCATATGGCATTTTGCCAAATAAAAGCTTTTCGAATCATCCCCATCCCTCGAAACAGATGTAAATTGGAGAGACGATATATCTTTCATTACAACCGCAATATGGTAAAGCTAAGTGAGCGAGTGAGTGAGTATTTGTTTTGGTCTAACACCACCACAACACCACTACTAACACCATTGCCAAAAAATCGTCCAATGTAAGTGAAAGTAAAGCTCTACACAATTCCTTTGAAATGTTGCAAAAAAAAAAAAACAAACGAAGAAGAAGAATCTGTTGAACATACGTGCTCGTTATGGTAGTTCCGTTACGGAGCTCTAACATCTGCTAGTTTAGTTTCTACCTCAGTGGCACACAGAACACCAGATAAAGAAGACACACGATATTGTTTTCATCGCGCACACAGCACAAAAATACAAAATAAATCCGGTTATATTTATATGTAGATATATACATACACTAACAAGGAAAAAAATATTTATTAATTTGTTTTCGAAGTGCTTATAAATAGAACGAATATTGGTCAATATCGCATTTGACGCAACGTGGTTTAATATTAAAAAAAAAGACTTTGTTAAATAACGATAAATGACAAAATAATAAATAAGTATCTAAAAAATAATTATGGACTAAGCCATAAGACGTTAGTGGGTGATTTGTGGTGTGTACACAGCTACACCCCAACAGCAGTTCATCGGAATTTTTGATATCCAAACAAAACAAACCAAAAATACACAATTCGAATGCTAACATATTGTAAGGATTAAATAGCTGAAAATACAATAAGTCGATGTTTACTGATTGTCCAATTATTGTAATTTATTACAAATAAACGACGCACCAATAACAACAACAAACAGTAAGGTAAGTTTACGTAAATAAAATTTAATCAAAATTTGTTTATTTGAAGAGGAAATCTTGACAAAAGTAGAGATGAGGTATTTCCTTATTCTATTTCTCTGACATTCTTCTCAAGGCATTTTCCTAACTCCAAAGGAATTTGCTTTTAATGGGATCTACATTACATGCTAATACATATTTTATGAATCATTTAGAATGCCTATTTACAGATTTTATCTGCCATATGTAAAGATGTTTCGATGGCGTTGTTGTTGTTGTCGTTTGAGACACCAGCAACTGGTTGTGAGATTATTGCAAAGTCACATATGCTTCAATACAATCGTTGACAAATTGATGTTCCACCAGAGGCACAGTGTTTTAAAATCAAAGAAAATTTAAGGGGGACCTCCCTCCATTCTCAATATAAAATCAGTAAGGAAAGTTCAAAAGTCGGACTGGGCCGACTATATGATACCCTTCACCACTTTGGGTATATTCAACAAATGTATCCTAAAAGACGTCGATTTTTCGAAGGAAAATTGACATGGAATTGAACGAACTTAAATATGCGATCTGAACCGACTAACATTATATAGGCCTAGCTATGGATCTTTAGTGCACCATTTACCTAAAATCAGGGAAAATATATATGTGAGCTACATCTAAATCTGAACCGATTTTCACAAAACTTAGCACACGTTTTTCTAGACTTAATTTAGTGAACTATGCCAAAATTTGTGAAAATCGAAGGATTTTCAGGGAATTTGGTGCACCATTTACGTAAAATCGGGCGAAAATATATATGTGAGCTATATCTAAATCTGAACCGATTTTCTCGAAACTAGGCACACATCATTCTGGACCTATTTCAGTGCTCTGTGCCAAATTTCGTGCAAATCTAATGATATATAGGGACTTTGGTGCACCATTTATTTAATTCAGTATTCTGTGCCAAATTTCGTGCAAATCGTAGATTTAGAGGGACTTTGGTGCCCCATTTACCTTCAATCGGACGAAAATATATATGTGAGCTATATCTAAATCTGGACCGATTTTCAAGAAACTTAACACACATCATTCGAAAGATTTTCAGGGACTTTGGTGCACCATTTACCTAAAATCGGACGAAACGATATATGATAGCTATATTTAAATGTGAACCGATTTTCACGAAACTATAAACTATAGCTATACCAACATTCGTGCAAATCGAAAGAATTCCAGGGACTTTGGTGCACCATTTAACAAAAACTATATATATATAAATCTGAACCGATTTTCACGAAGCTAGACACACATCATTCTAGACTTAATTCACTACGCTATGCAAAAATTCGAGCAAATCGAATGATTTGCAGGGACTAAAGTCCGTAAATCGGACAAAAATATATATGGGAGCTGTATCTAAATCTGAACCGATTTTTCCCAATTTCAATAGGGTTCGTCCTTGGGCCAAATAAATGAGCTGTACGAAATTTCAGCCAAATCGGATTATAATGCGACCTGTACTTTGTTTACAATTTAACATTAACAGACGCACGGACGGACGGACGGACGGACATGCATAAATCGACTCAGTAAGTGATTCTATGCATATTCTCAAAAAGAACCATGGGCCTATTTCGATTCCTGTACCACAGTGTGGTGATGTACCACAGTGTGGTGATGGGCATAACCACCGGAGCGGAGCAGTATAATCGGACGGGGCCGATCATATGATACCCTAAGCAACTACCACTGAACTCTAAGTTTCTGCGGATATTTATTTCGAGCTAGAGCAATATTTTGTGATATTTGTACTCTCTTGACCGATTATAGGTCTACTGGTCCTATTCGGCATCTTTTCGTTCGTCATATTTTCACAAAGTGAAAAATTACTCCATAAAATTCAAATGGTGTTATTTTAAAGAAAAAGGTGTTGGTTAATTTGACCGTTCATGGCAGTCATTCCAATGAGTTAGTCGGATCGTCTTCCCCATGGAAAAATTGTGATGATATCTGTAAGGATTTAAGTAAAACTTCTATATTCGTGTAGATAGAACAGTTTTGGTTTTAAGTTAAAGGTCAGCCACTCCTCTTGTATATCCTATAAATCTCGTATCATATTGGGTCCATATATACGACATAGAAAACAACTTTTTATAATTATATACACTGAGCCTATTTTATCCTCTAATCATGAAAACAGTCATGCTTTTTCAATGGTCAGACCCCCTTCTCTGTGTAAGATTTATGGGGGAAGTACCAGAAGAAGTGGACTCCCATTTTCGGACTTGATCTTGGCTTGGTAAATATAATACAAATAGAATATTCCCTTCGCCTGATATTGTACTTATAAATATTGACTATTAGTGGGGGAGGTACCAGAAGGTGTGGAACAATGAGTCCCATCTTCGGACTTGATGTAGGCTTGGTAGAGATAATAGGTTTTACAAAGCTTCGTTAAAATCGGATAGTCCGTTTGCATATTATATGTTTTTAGCACAATTTTGACCATTTTGTGGGGAGATACCAGAAGGAGTGGTCCGACATTCCCCAACTCCAAACTTAAACTAAGTTTGGAAGAAATATTAAGATGTGCAAAGTTTGGATAAAATTATTCACTCTCTTTGAGAGTTAGCGGGCGCACCAGTCGGCCAAACAGACAGACGGACGGACATGTGTAAATCAACTCCAAATTTTCTGAAACGGATTTGGTCCAATAAAAATGGGGTATAAAAACAATATTTCGATCAGGCACATTTTCACCGTATGAAAGTGTATATGGGAAATTACAAAATCTGGATCTACATTACTAGGTAATACATATTTTATGAATCACTTAGAATGCCTATTTAAAGATGCCATATGTAAAGATGTTTCGATGGCGTTGTTGTTGTTGCCGTTTGAGACACCGGCAAATGGTTGTGAGATTATTACAAAGTCACATATGCTTCAATACAATCGGTGACAAACTCTAAGCGGTATATTTTCTTCAGCGAAGGGAACCATAGACTTTTCCAACGTATTTGTATAGACAATCCGATCCATTACTTCATAATTCTCGTAAATAGATCGCATTTATTAAAAGAAAAACATCATTATACCATTATTGATCCTTCTCCATGCTTTCCAGTACCCTTGCAATACTCTGGCATGAGCCTCTTATTATTGGTCTTAACGGTAATTTTTTTCATGTCTCAGTTTTTAATATTTAACTTTAATTCATCCGAGAGCATAATATTTATCTTCTGAGTCGGATTTCGGAAATAAAAAACTTTCTTGGTAGTTTCCGGGCGTGTTCACAAACACTGGTAATTAGCTGTTATCGGAGTACTGTATTTGTTTCTAGCCATTTTTATACCCTACACAACAATGTTGTCAGGGTATAATAGCTTAGTTCAGCCCCAAGAGTGTGTAACGCCGCGAAATATTGCATCTAGACCCACCTATAAGTATACCGATCGTCATATCTCGACTAGCTAAGTGGATCTAGACATGGGCGTCCGTCCGTCTGTCCATTATAATTTGTAAACACGATAAAGACCACATTTATGGACCAATATTAACGAAATTTTGTATATGGGATGGGTTCTTGCCAATGAAGACGCTTAATATTTGGGAGACGAATTTTTTTCAGTTTTTCTGGTCGCTTCAGGAGCCGCAATTATGGTCCAAACAGCGCAAATTTTTACATGGGGTAAGGATATTGGGCCAAAGAATAAACATGCATGTTTTAAAAAAGATCGGTCAATATTTAACGGGTCAAATGGACCCTGACCCGAGAAGTATATCCAAGAGGGGTGGTTGACCTTTAACTTGATGCCAATTATATTGTCGTATGTACTCGGATGTGGGAGATACACTTGAATATTTACAGGTGCGCTTATGTATTGAGATATTATTTAGTAACCCATTCCACAGTGCGGAAATATAGCGCTTATCGCTTTTAAATTTCCCATGTGGTTCCTATTACGGTCAAGGGAAGCGCCTATAATTTTCAGTGATGTTCAGATAATAAATTTGAAATGAAGGGGACAGAAAACATAACTTTTTTGTGTTTTTTTCGAGTCGTTCTATAGGCCACAATTATAAGTCGAACATCAAAACACACAACCTACGGTGAAGGGAATCTGGCGAAGTAATTAGAAGGGCTGTACTGAATGTTAGTAATATTCTGAAAATGTGTCAGTGTAGGGTTGACCTCTAATCGGGCAAGAGGGTGCAACTATCACGAAATATTGCCCAGGCCCGGAATAAACATCCGCACAATGTTAGAGTTCCGAGGTAGTTGCGTAGGGTATCAGACTACACTCCTGTGCTAATTGGTTTTTACTTAATTTTATCGTCAATATGTCTTTTTAAAATGTCAAGTGAACAATAGAGGCATCTTGAAGATATAATCGATTTATTGTGTGAATGAAACAGTATATTAATCCAATCGATTCCAACTTTTAAGAAGTTATTCAGTACCTACATAGCTATCGTATGATCTTGAATTGGTTCCAGATTGGTTTGTGGACAGAAATAGCCGATTTCCAAAAAAAAATCCTAGGTCCGACATTTTTGTATGAATTCGAAATTAATATCAGAGCCAGATATGTAGTCTTCCTAAATGGGTTGGTATTTTGAGATTCTTATATTCCACTGAATTAGATTTTGAACTTTTTATGCACTCCACCTGGAAAATTGATGTGACACCTTGAAAATGTTGCGGAACCTTGATATGGGTGATATGTCAAAACCATAGACATATCTCGAAAATTTTCTGCAGAAATATTTTCTAGCTTCCATTAAAGCAGAATGCCAAATTACAAACCTTCAATATAACAACTGCCGTGTAAAATAATGAACCTACGTAGAACATTTTCGAAATGGTCAATAACAGCAACTTTGACAGAAAAATGGGTCTAAAATTGTCAAGGTAACGATTCAGATTTAGATATAGCTCCCATATATATTTTCGTCCGATTTAAGGTAAATGGGGCACGAAAGTCCCTTTATATCTTTCGATTTGCACGAAATTTGGCACAGAGTACTGAATTAGGTCCAGAATAATTTGTGCCAAGTTTCGAGATAATCGGTTCAGATTTAGATATAGCTCCCATATATAGTTTCGTCCGACTTAAGATAAATGGTGCACCAAAGTCACTACATATCATTCAATTTGCATGAAATTTGACTTAGGTGAAGAATGATGTGTGCCAAGTTTCGAGAAAATCGGTCCAGATGTAGATAATGGTACATCAAAGACCCTATATATCATTCGATTTGCACGAAATTTGGCATAGAGTACTGAATTAGGTCCAGAATGATGTGTGCTAAATTTCGTGAAAATCGTTCCAGATGTATATACAGCTCCCATATATATTTTCGTCCAATTTAAGGTAAATGGTGTACCAAAGTCCCTATATATCTTTCGATTTGTACGAAATTTTGAATTGGGTCAAGAATGATGTATGCTAAGTTTCTTGAAAATCGGTTCAGATTTAGATATAGCTCCAATATATATTTTCGTCCAATTTAATGTAAATTGTGAACTAAAGAACCAAAGATTGGCCGACCCGCACACAATTTTGTACAATGTACTGACGTTACTATAACCTTTCGTGTGTCAAGTTTTCTTGAAATTGGTTCAGATTTACATATAGCTCCTATTTATACCGATTTTAAGAAAATGGTGTACTAAAGACCCATAGCTAGGCCGATTGGTAAAACAAACTGAAATTAATATAAATTAATCTCGGCAAAGTTTCCTGGAAATTGGTTAAGATTTAGATATAGCATAGCTTCCATATATAATTTCGACCTATTCATGTTGATTGTAAACCAAATAATCAATGGGTGCCTGATTGATATAACATTTTACACAGTGAAGCATACGAAATAGCATGCGTAAAGTTTGCCTTAAGTCTATTTACAAAGTATGGAATAGATTGAAGAATGGCATCTGTAAGGATTGATGTTAGTCGGTTTACTTATAGATAAAGATCGCATCCTTCGAAAAGATAACATCTGTAAAGATACATATGTAGAATATCCCCAAAGTGGTGAAGGGTATCATATAGTCGATTTTACCAGTCCGACTTTACTACTTTCCTTACTGGTTTAATGATTAAAAATTCATTATCAAAAAATTCTTCTAAGATCAGGACTGGAATTTTAAAGTCCTCAATTCCTCCAAAATCAGTCAATTGTGGTATCTGTATTTTGGCATTCCAGATACTGATAAATAAGAAATTTATTTCCAGACATTTTTCATTATGTTTTCAAGTGTTTCGAGTGTCCTCACTCATGGACTCGCAAAATTATTTCATTTTGTTCGTGGAAAAGCACAAAAGCACAACAAAATCGTTCCCAATCCACTGTCCTCTTACTTTCATTTTTCTTCCTTCATAAAATATTAATCGAGTCATTCATACTCTTGGCGTTTCCTTTTTCTCTGTGTGTAAAGGTAATAAATTGATATGTCATTAAGATGTTAAATATTTGTGTTCATGTCCGTTTGTTTACAAAAGGACACAAATACAAAAAACATCAAACTTAATTAATGTTTACATAGTTTCTTTTTCCTGCAAAAGTTAACCTGAGGATTCTTCTTTTTTTTTTGAAACGTAAAACTGGAATAAAACTCTCTATTAAGAGCAAAAGTTAAATCTTTGAAAGAAAAATAAACGCATAAACAAAAATCAGTTCGAAACATATACATTCTTATATCATTATCGTGATAAACATGTGGACGTATATTGCAAAATTTTGGCAGGAGGTTATTTCATTCGTGATAAGTTTACCATATTACATAGATTTATATTCGATTGGAATTTGCAAATTACTCAAATACATCGGAAGAAGGTGGCAAACTTCCAGCATACATAGAGCTATACTATTTTATTTTTTTCCAGACTATTTTTTCAATGTCCATACCAAGAGGCGTAGATTTTTTAAAGGATATTTTTTCAATGTCCATCCCGAATTGCAAACTTTTTGTCAAATATCCTCTATTAAAATAAATAAATGTAAACAGTATTGGCAAATTGCCAATGCCATGTTGGCATATTTTCATAATCAGTAAAGAGAAAAGATTATGATGTTGAAACAGCATAGTAGCAGTGCCCTTGGTTGGTTTCCTCTCGTTGATCTATAAACACCGACATCCAGAATAACCAATAGCCTGTGTTATGAGTTTAATCACGCGAAATGGTCGCCACTATAGTATAAAAATAAGACCTTGGAGCAGATTTTTTTTACCCATCATTGAAGCTAAAAATATTAACTGATAAGTATTTTTGTGTGTATGTGTGTCTGCGAACGTTTTTCTGATATGATGTGTCAACTACATTTGTACGTATGTGGTTATGTGCGATGACGACGCACATATTGGTAGCACCTAACTCTAATAGCATCGAAAAAAGTATTAAAAAACATACAAAAGACTGGGTTTTAATATGGGTTTGCGCTATTCTATAATAAGAAATGGCTTATGAAAAGCTTGGGATATTCTCGCACTGAATTATTTAAAGTATTTATAGGATGAAATGATACTTTTTGCAAACGTGCGATTTTTAGAGAAGTGGATGTTTTCCAGTCATAACCAAATCGAACTAGAAAATTATAGACAGAATAAAAAAGAGACTTTGGAGTATAATATTGGATTTTCGTTTTGATTTCATAAAACAACATAAAATATACTTCAACTTCAAAATTATTTATCTCAAAAATTTAAAGACTTCCTGAATTACATGCAAATTTTTGAATCAAATGATCAATGGATTCTATAAGCTTTACCCAGTGACTTACTTACTTAACTGGCTTATGACAGAACGGTTGTTCCATAAGCCGAGCTTAAAAAAGATTTCGTCGGTCTTATGCGCATTGCATCAACTTTGAAAGACCATTTTCCGAGATGTTGTCTTCTACTTGATCTTTCCCTCGGATTCGTGGCTTTCCCCTTCTGCGTAAACCATCACTTGGCTCGCTTTTATATGCCTTTTGAGCTGGGGCATCTTCATCCATTCTTACAAGATGGCCTAGCCAACGTAGTCGCTGCAGCTCGATCCGTCTGACTATGTCGATGTCCTAGAATAGATGGTATAGCTCATGGTTCATTCGACGGCTATATTCACCATCGACGCAAATCGTCCCATAGATCTTCCGGAGAATTTTTCTCTTAAACACCCCAAGAGCTGCCTCATCTGCTTGCGCAAGTAACCATGCTCCAGATCCATAAAACACGGGTAATATCAGTGTCTTGTAGAGTGTGAGTTTGGTCTGGCGAGAGATGGCCTTGCTTTTGAGTTGCTTATTCTGACCATAGCAGCATATGTTGGCCAGCACAATTCTCCTCCGGATTTCAAAGCGGATGTTATTAGTTTTATTTATGACCGTACCGAGGTAGATGAAATCGTTCACTACCTCGAAGCTGTAGTTCTCCATTTCCACAGTTGATCCGAGTCTACTGGACGTTTTGCGCGTTGATACCATCAGATTGGTCTTCTCGCCGTTTACAGCCAGATCCACTTTGGCGGACTTCCTTTTCAATTCGTTCAAAGGTGGCTGTTACTGCTAGCCATGTTCGACCCAATAGGTCGATGTCGTCGGCGTAGGCGAGTTCACATTTGCATCTCGTATGACTTTTCCAGCAGTATGTTAAATAGGTCACACGACAAACTGTCACCTTGTCTGATTCCTTGTTCGAAATTGAAAGGCTCCGATGTGTCCTTTTCGACTTTAACTGCTGACCTTGTGTCACTTAAAGTTATCCTGCATAGCCGTTTGAATTGTGCAGACATTGCTGAAATACCTCTGAACGGATTGGTCTGTCGAATGCGGCTTTATAATCGACGAATAGGTGGAATGTGTCGATGTGGGTTTTTTCCAGGATCTGGTTCAGAGTGAAAATCTGGTCAATGGTAGACTTGCCAGGTCTGAAGCCGCACTGGTATCGTCCAATAATGTCGTTGACCATTGGCTTCAATCGTTCACAAAGCACACTGGATAGCACTTTTTAGGCGACGGGAATGAGACTTTGGCACATATCGTCGTGTCTCCTTTTTTGTGCACGGAGCACAGGATGCTGATGTTCCAATCATTGGGCAAGCATTTCTCCAACCAAATTGTACTAATAAGTTGGTGCAGAATTGGTGTGTGCCAAATTTGGATCAAATCGGCCATATCATTCACCCAATACTGAATTTAAAAATATTGGTTTCGTTCCACTTGTATTGACCGTCGGCGTAATATTTTCAAATTAATTTTCAGCACAATTTTGTGGGAGACTTACCAGAAGGAGTGATTCGGTATTTCCCAACATAGAACATGGTTTATGTTTAGAAGAAATATTACGATATTCAAAGTTTGAATGACATCGTTTACTTCATTCGATAGCTATCGGGCGCAGCAGACAGACGAATGGACATTTATAAATCGATTACAAATTGTCTAAACCAAATTTTGTCAAAAAAAAAAAAAAAAAACAAAACATAATACCTGAAACCAATATTTCGATGAGTGAGAATATAAAGATCCATGCCAAATTTCGTATTGGGATGGTGTAGTGCAGTTGACTAAGTGCCGGGCTACAAAGCGATGAGTTCTCATGTTTAAATTCTTGAAGAGGAACAATTTTTTCAAAGTGGTTTTGGAATATTTGGGGGAAAATACATCTATTACCCTACAGACGAAATGTATCCGAAGCACCCCTGACATTTTAATAAACAAACTCGGTATCCATGTCAACTCATAGGAAAAACATAAAATATGAATGACAGAGGATAGCGCCACCAAATCGATCATGGTAACACTAACTAAGTTAAGGCCACAACCACTGCACACAATTCAAAGAGGCTTTTTTTGATAGCCCACAATAGATGGCAGCCTCATCACCTTGGGGAGTCTCCAGCAAAACAATGAACCGCTTGACTGTATTTAAAAAAAATAACTCTTTTACAGTGATTTTCGAATTGTTGTAAAATGTATTCTTTGTTTGTTTTTTTTTATACCCTACACAACTATGTTGTCAGGGTATTATAGCTTTGTGCAGCCCCAAAAGTTTGTAACGCCGCGAAATATTGGTCCTAGACCCACCTTTAAGTATACCGATCGACTAGCTGAGTCGATCTAGACATGTGTGTCCGTCCGTCCGTCTGTCCATTATAATTTGTAAACACGATACAGGCCACAGTTATGGACCAATCTTCACGGGTTCGGGCCAATGAAGACCATTATTGTTTTTGGGAAAGATCGGTTAATATTTAGGGGATGAAATGGACCAAATACTAAATTTTTGTCGGTTTTTCTGATCGCTCCAGAGGCCGCATCAATGGTCCGAACATCGTGAAATTTTGCATGGAGAAGCGGATCGGGCCAAAGAATAAGCATGCCTGTTTGGAGAAAGATCGGTCAATATTTAGCGGGTCAAATGGACCCTGACTTTTGTGTAAAAAATGACAAAATTTGTATTCTATGGCGTATATATTTACCCCTGAAGGACATATACCCGAGAAGTTGATATTATATCCAAGTGGAGTGGTTGACCTTTAAATTAAGACCAATTATATTGTTGTATGTGCTCGGATGTGGGAGTTACATCTAAATATTTACAGGTATCTCCGTATTCCTATATTAGTTAGTAACCCATTATCATTCTGGAGAGCGGAACTATAGCGCTGATCGCTTTGAAATGTTCCATGAGGTTCCAGTTATGGTCAAGGACAACGCCTATAATTTTCGGTGATGATCAGATAATAATTTTGGAATGAAGTGGACCGAAAACATAATTTTTTGTGTTATTTTCGAGTCGATCTATAGACCTCAAATGAAAGCCGAACATTACAACACAACCCACGGTGAAGGGAATCTGGATAATAGCTGTACTGAATACTCGTAGTGTTCGGAAAATATGTCAGTGTGAGGAAGAGGTGCTGTTTACTTCTAATCGGGCAAGAGGGTGCAAATATCACGACATATTGCCCAGTCTCGGGATAAACATCCGCAGAAAATTTGAGTTGCGTGGTAGTTGTGTAGGGTATCGTATGGTCGGCCCCGTCCGACTATACTGCTCCGCTCACTGTTTTTTTTTTTTTTTTTTTTTGTTTTGTAAAATATTAGAGTTGACGAACCGATTAATATGCGCAAGTCAATCTGAAATGTTAGTAGAAAACTAAATTCTGTAGTAATTTTCAAGGAGGCGTTGTTACTAGGCATCGATGGGTGGCAGCCCCAACACCTATTGCAGGCTACAAGGAGACCAATGAATATCAATTTGGAACAGACAACCCATTAATATGCGATAATCGAAATATTTTCAGGGCACAATCCCCAATTTAAAGATGTTCGAAGTAAACCTCTGAAAATACATAATACAATGGATATAGCTTTCATATAATGGTACCCCCAAACTTCGATATTTTGGGAAGTCTGGGTACATTTTTCCATCGAATTGACTGTAATTTGGCATTTTGGTTTGGGTTCTAAATGGGTAACACATCTTCCTACAAAAAAATATCAATTCGCTCACCATACTTCCTTTTCTATCAAGATTTCCAACTGGGAAACTCTGCACCAATGTGTCTATGCTCTGTCATAACATTTCAAAGAAGAAACTTCTTCCATTACTTTTATTAAAACTTTCCTTGCTGTATTTGGCACCTGCTTACAAATAATTGAGTTTATAAAAGAAAGGCAACTTTTTTGTTCCTGTTACAATGTGACATTAATGCATAGTTTGATAAAAGTATTCCATAGATGTTGCAAAGTGAGTGCATTATTAATTTTATATTTCATATCCTTTGAGTAAATTTACTAAATAGTAAATTTAATATTATTAAGGCAATAGCGAATTGTTATTTTGAATTATTTCATAGAATTGCACATGGCCACAAGGTCTTCGAAATGAATTACTAATTAATTAATTGGCTCGAATACTTAATTCCGACAACGATTAAAAATGGAAAAATATTTACATGGCTAATTACAAGGAAAAGGTAAAAATCTTTGTTTGGTCCATTTCAAAGTCGTAATGGCGACGAGGACGATGCAAAAGTGGGTGGGCGTGTGGCGAAAATGCAAATCCTCTAAATGGTCTAATTACTTCCAATGTTAAATAGCAACAGTGATGCGGTAAGGTAATTGGCATGCAATGCAGATTGTTGATTTAGAGGGTGAAAGGAGTAGTGGCGTAAGGATTAGAAATTCAAATATACTGTCATGGCAGCAATTTACATTTGAAGAGTTTTAAAATGGAACGAATGGAAACAAACATAGAATCATGCAAAATGTATGATATAGATTTGCAATATTGAATATTCATTACTATTACTCCTGGCATGTTTGGTATTGAAAATGAAATATATCGGTCCACGTTATGGTATAGCACCCATATAACGTTATCCCCAAACATTCGGTATTTTAGGGATTTTTGGAACGTTTTTTCAACCGAATTGACAGTAATTTGGTACTTTGAGTTTATATTAGATATAAAATCTTCATATTGAAGATATTGAATATTGGTCCAGACTATCGTAAAAGTCCCATGTAACGGTACCTTCCAATTTTCGGTATTTTGAGAAGTGTGGACACATTTTTCCTTCGATATGATTTAAATTTAGTATATAGAGTTCTCACTGGGTGGCACATCTATTTTCAGATCGTGATTTAAATATATATATATATATATATATAGTCGGACTGGGCCGAACAAGGAACATACGCAAGTCTATCTGCAACCTATGATAAATTTAATTTCATTCGAGCAGATTTAAAGTCGACTTCGTACCATGGGACAAATTTATGTAAAATGACAAAAAATTAATACGGCCGCCGCACTGTTAAAATTTTAATTTCATTCAGACATCCATTCGAAATACATATGGAAGCTATGACAGCATCTACATAAATTTCAACAAAACGCAATAACGTTATTCAAGTCTCAACATGATACGTTGTGCAAAAATCGTGTTAATCAGACAAACATTAGAAGGTTGGTGCACCATTTATGTAAAATCGGACGAACCGATTTTTCCGAAACTTAGCACACATCATTCCAGACTTAATTCAGTACGCAGTGCCAAATTTCATGCAAATCGAAAGGTATATAGGAACTTTGGTGCACCATTTACATAGAATCGGAAAAAACTATATATGGGAGCTTTATCTAAATCTAAACCGACTTTCAAGAAACTTAGCACACATCATTCTGGACCTAATGTAGTACTCTATGCCAAATTTCATGCAAATCAAATGATACATAAGGACTTTGGTGCACCATTTACCTTAAATCGGATGAACCTATATATGGGAGCTATATCTAAATCTGAACCGATTTTCTCGAAACTTGGCACACATCGTTCTGCACCTAATTTAGTACTCTATGCCAAATTTCATGCAAATCGAAAGATATAGAGGGACTTTGGTGCCCCATTTACCTAAAATGGGACGAAAATATATATGGGAGCTATATCTAAATCTGAACCGATTTTTCCCAATTTCAATAGGGTTCGTCCTTGGGTCAAATAAGTGACTTGTGCCAAATTTCATCCAAATCGAATCATAAATGCGACCTGTACTTTGTTTACAATTTAACATCTACAGACGGACGGACGGTCATGCATAAATCGACTCAGAAAGTGATTCTATGCATATTCTCAAAATGAACCCTGTGTCTATCTCGTTTCCTTTTGCCTGTTACAAACATATGCACAAAGACATAATACCCTGTACCACAGTGTGGTGAAGGGTATGAAAATAGCAAAATCAAAAATGTCGCGTAAGTTACGTCGAGTGAGTGACCGAGAAAAATCCTTCGCAAATAAAGGATATGCCAAATTTTGAATATGCAATAATACTGCTTGGTATCTCTTATTAATATAAAGGATATTAAAAGTTCAAAATATTTTCACAATTCGCAGAGTTTTGCCATTATTAGTAGTGATGTCTAAAGTCATGTATATTTGAAGTCGTGTGAGTGAGCGCTCTTTTGTGGCTTTTATCTCAAAAGTTAAAAACCAGAGGCTCTCAATTTTTTTTACCACTGATAGTACTCCTAAAGCTCTACAAAAAAGTATTAAGGGAGAATTGTAAAAAAATGCAATTGTTTTCGATTTATTTAAGATTTTGCCTCTGAAAGTTGTGTAAGTGACTGTCCGATTTTATGTAAATGGAGCACCAAACAATCAATGTTTTCCGATTGACACAAAATTTTGCATACCGTATTGAAGTTACTACAGGTTGACATCCGTGAAGTTTTGTTGAAATAGGTTCAGATTTAGATATAGCTCCGATCATTCTACCTGCGGAGGATATCGAGTAACAAATTTTCAACGTATGGTTTGAGAATGAACTATATCGACCCGTATATAGACCTAACCCCCCATATAATGGTTCTTACCGATTTTCTATTTTTTTCATATTTAGGTTAAAGGAAGGTATTGTTATCCCATAGTGTTTAGTTTCGAAATTGAGCTATATCCGTCCTCAATTAGGCATAGCTCATCATATAATGACAACTTCAAATGTTCGGTAATCCTTACAGGATGTAAACAATAGTGGCCCCGCTGAGGTATAGCCTCCACTGACGTACTCATAATTTTCATATTTAACCAGTAGCTTCCACCCAACCCCTCGAAATAAAACCTGGATACGTTGGTGATGGCCTCATCTAACTGTGCCCTCTATATTGCAGTATTTTGGGGATGTGTTGCCAATATCGGTCCAGTTTTTGATGTTTTTAGGACATTTTTCCACTAGAAATTGCAGAAATTTGCATTTGGTGTACACACAGGGTTTACATAATTCGGTTTATAGTGTTGTCTGTATAGGCCCACTTTTTGGTATGTTCCCTATATTTTCATTTCAGGTAACTATCAGTATACCTATGTTGGAGGGTATTCAAAGTTCGCCCTAACCAAACATAGCGCCTTTTTCATCTGTTTGTTTTAAAATTGTTTTCCAAGGACTTTTATATTTTCAATTGTTACAATTTAACTTAAATTCTTCCTCTCCTATTAGGTTGTAAACAGCGGAACAAATAATTGCTTACGGCAACTGTGTTAAATAATATGACCACCTCGGTTTGGTGATAACACAAACAGTATAATGACTTTGTTATCCCTTAGACGGTACTTATATAAAACAAGGGTGTGTCAATATAGACATATTATTTGTGTATATTTTACGCAACCATCCCATCTTATTGCTGTGGAAAAGAGCCACGTGTAAACCCCTTAATAATGCGCGAACTTTCAAACATGTTTGATCGAAGCAAATATGACGACCAACAATTTAATTGTGTGTTGCAAAGTAAACAATGTTGCTGTTTTCGTTGTTTTCATTTTCGCAAGGCGATAATATACAACTTGAATTAAATAATATATACTTTGTGTTTTTTATATACTCAGACACCACCCCGTATATTCTTGAGTGTTTGTCAGTGACTTTAAAATTTAATTCAAATATATAAAGTTTACACACCAATATGAGTACATACACTTTACTCATTTGTCTGTGAGTTTAGAAAACAGTTTTTCTTTCTAAATGATTTATGGAATCTAATTTCATATGATGCCGGCATGAAAAGGACTTGTCGCAATCGTTTATCAGAAGAGGGTTTTTGCGTCAGCACACTTGAGCTGGCAGCCAAACATCTTTTGTGCAATTAAAGCTGTAGACAAGTGGAAATAAAGGATTTTTTTGCCACTCGATCATGTAACACACTACATATGTAATATAGGATTCATTTTTTTCTTTGGGTCTAAATCCATTTCGTATAACAGTCATAATGTTCTGGACCCCATCTGCTTAACATACAGCATAGCCAATAATAAAATAAGCAACGTCATTCTTATCGGTCGGTTCCCTTATGTGGGAACAATGATATTGTATAAATAAATAATGTTCCAAATTATTTTATTGCCAAAAACTAGGCGGACCCTTTATCAAAATATGGACCCATATTAAAAAAATCCTCAAAAATACTGATAATTGGGCGCTACTTCTATATGGCTATGACCAAACATGGACCTATATTGAACATTTTCTGTGTGTAGTGTATAACTTCAAGGACAATTTGTATCAAATTACTGGCTAATTAGTGGGAAATGCAGCTTAAGTTTTAAAAATACCAAAAATGTGCCAGTACCCTTATCGATATTCATAATTTTTGCCACCCAATATGAACTCAAATATCGAAGTACAGTCAATTCGGTGTAAAAACGTACCCAAATTCCTTAAAATATAGAAATTTGGGAAGTATCGTCATATTGGGACTATCATAAAAAGTGAGCCAGTATGGAAAATTCAAACAACTTTATTTGAAATAAATCCAATTTTGAATTAAATATATTAAAAAACCAGTGAGCGGAGCAGTTTAGTCGGACGGGGCCGACCATATGATACCCTACACAACTTCCACGAAAATCTAACATTCTGTGGTTCAATATTCTGAGCTTGGGCAATATTAGTTATATTCGGTACAGCCCTACTAATTACTTGTCCAGATTCCTTTCACCGTGGGTTGTGTGTGATTTTCGGCTTTCAATTGTGGCCTATAGATCGACTCGAAAAAACACCAAAAATTAAGTTTTCGGTCCACTTCAACCCGAATATAATTATCTGATCATCACTGAAAATTATAGGCGTTGTCCATTCAAGCCATCAGTGCCCTCTAGTGTGGTAATGGTTTACTAAATAATATATGAATACGTAAGCACCTGTAAATATTTAAGTGTAACTCCCACACCTGAGTACTTACGACAATATAATTGGTATCAATTTAAAGGCCAACCACTCCTCTTGGATATACTATCAACTTCTCGGCTCTATGTCCTTCAGGAGTAAATATATACGCTATAGAATACAAATTTTGTAATTTTCACACAGAAGTCAGGATCCATTTGACCGATCTTTATCAAAACAGACATGCTTATTCTTTGGCCCGATCCCCTTCTCCATGTAAAAATTCGCGATGTTTGGGCCGTAATTGCGACCTTTGGAGCGAACAGAAAAACTTACACAAATTTAGTATTTGGTCCATTTCATCTCCTAATTTCATCCCCTTCATTGGCTAGAACCCATCCATACATGCAAAATTTCGTAAAGAATGGTCCATAACTGTGGCCTGTATCGTGTTTACAAATTATAATGGACAGACGGACGGACAGACACACATGTCTAGATCGACACAGCTTCTCGAGATATGACGATCGGTATACGTAAATGTGGATCTAGGACCAAATATTTCGCGGCGTTACAAATTCTTGGGGCTGCACAAGCTATAATACCCTGACAACATAGTTGTGTAGGGTATACAAATTGACTATTTTTATATATTTAAACATAATTTTGTAAAAATCAGTACATTTATTTCCAAAATTTAAAAAAAAAATTGTTTTAGAATGGCTCTAAAAATACCTTTAAAATCCACCCAATTATTATAAATATTTTTTGGAAATTATATTGTATCTCAAAACATCCTTGAAAAGTATCATAAAAGTTTGTGTGAACATTTATGACCGTTCGTTCACTTTTATCGCCAACATTTATGATGGTAATTACATTGTCAACATTTATTGAATTATTTCCTTTGAATTTCTATCCTTATTGTATTAGCTCAAATGTACACATGTATTTAAGGACAGATGACACACACGGATATATATGTGTTTGTCCTCTTCCGCAACACAATACTTTTAT
>NW_026886256.1:0-7317 GCF_032173495.1 Musca vetustissima
TCCCTATTTGGCCCAAGGACGAACCCTATTGAAATTGGGAAAAATCGGTTCAGATTTAGATATAGCTCCCATATATATATTTAACCGATTTAATGTAAACGGTCCCTATATATTTTCGATTTGCACGAAATTTGGTACAGCCTAATCGTTTAGGTCTAGAATGATGTCTGCCAAGTTTCGAGAAAATCGGTCCATTTAGATATAGCTCTCATATATATATTTTGTCCGATTTAATGTAAATAGTGCACCAAAGTCCCTATATATCTTTCGATTTGCCCGAAATTTGGCATAACGTATTGAATTGAGTCTAGAATGATGTGTGCCCAATTTCGATGAAAATCGGTCCAGATTCGAAGATATAGCTCCATATACAGTTTCGTCCGATTTCATGTAAATGGTGCCCCAAAATCGCTATATATCTTCGATTTGCACGAAATTTGGTACAGCCTAAACATTTAGGTCTAGAATGATGTCTGCCAAGTTTCGAGAAAATCGGTTCAGATTTAGATATAGCTCCCATATATAGGTTCGTCCGATTTAAGGTAAATTGGGCAACAAAGTCTCTCTACATCCTTCGATTTGCATGAAATTTGACATAGAGTACTGAATTAGGTGCAGAACGAATGGTGCCAAGTTTGAGAAAATCGGTTCAGATTTAGACATAGCTCCCACACATAGGTTCGTCCGATTTAAGGTAAATGGGGCACTGAAGTACCTATATATCTTTCGATTTGCTTGAAATTTGGCACGAAAATTATAAAATTAGGTCCAGAACGATGTGTGCCAAGTTTGAGAAAATCGTTTTCAGATTTTAGATATAGCTCCCATATATAGTTTCGTCCGATTTAAAGTACATGGTGCACCAAAGTCCCTATATATCATTCGATTTGCTCGAAATTCGGCATAGAGTACTGAATTAGGTCCAGAATGATGTGTGCCAAGTTTCGTGAAAATCGGTTCAGATTTAGATATAGCTCCCATATATATTTTCCTCCCATTTTAGGTAAATAGTGCACCAAAGTCCCTATATATCCTTGGATTTGCACGAAATTTGGCATAGCGTACTGAATTAAATCTAGAAAGATGTGTGTAAAATTTCGTGAAAATCGTTTAAGATTTAGATATAGCTCCCATATATATTTCCATCCGTATTTAGGTAAATAGTGCACCAAAGCGGATGCGTGTTGAATTTCATGAAAATCGGTTCGGATTTAGATAATGCTCCCACATATATTTTCGTCGGATTTTAGGTAAATAGTGCACCAAAGCCCCTATATATCCATCGATTTGCACGAAATTTGGCATAGCGTACTGAATTAAGTCAAGAGCGATGCGTGTTAAATTTCATGCAAATCGGTTCAGATTTAAATATAGCTCCCACATATATTTTCGGCCGACTTAATTAAATGGTATAACAAAGTCCTTATATATCATTCTTTATCAAAGTCTCTAAAATTTGGAAAGTTTTGGTGTAATCGGCTTAAATTTGGATAGAGCTACCATATATATTATCTCCCGATTTTTAGTAAATGATGCACCAAGATCTTAAAATGTTTCTGATATGCACAAAACATACTGAAATTAGTATAACATAACGTGGGACAAGTTCCGATGAAATCGGTTTAGATTTTGATATAGCTTTTATGTATATTTCCGTCCTATTTTAAAATAAGTAATTTAGTATATGTTGCAAAAATTTAGTATAGGTTGCAGAATGGCATGTTTATGGATCCAATTTCATTTTACTGGTCCTTCAAAAATGCGACAACTCTTAGGATTCATCGGTTGAATATACCCAAAGTGGTGAAGGGTATCATATAGTCGGCCCCGTCCGACTTTACTACTTTCCTTACTGGTTGGTGTTTTTTCTGATCTAGAATTGTTGCCAATTTTTGGAAAGCATTGCCGTAATATAAGGATGATTTAATTTCTGCCTTTGCTGCGCAAATTTTCTTCTAAATAAATCACCTTTGATAACACAGTCGCTGGTAAGATCAAAGAAAAATTTATAAAATTTTGTATTAGTTGAGCGCTAATAGTTAGTGTGTATGTTTTTGTCCACTATTCTCAGGTTTCTTTTTCCCCGACATACTAAGAAAAAAACCAAACCCACCTCATCTGGCGAGCAATAAGGCCGAAGATACATGCGTGCCAGGCCAGGTAGTTCATCAAAAGCTAAAAAAATATTTGTTACAGATTTTCACCCATTCTCGTTACATTCTCGTTTCTACATGTTGAAGCCTGTTAACATTTGTTTAAATAGGTTAAAATTTGTAAATAGCTCCCATAGATATTTTCGTCGGATTTTGTAAATATGTTGCACCAAACACCCACTGTTTTATCCGATGGAGACACCAAATTTTGCTTCGGGTATGGAATTTAGTCTAGAGAGTTTTGTGTTAATGTTGGTTGGAACACTGTTATATTTATATATAGTTCCCATATACATTTCCGCCCTTCCGTGTTTGTTCGCATAACATAAAATATAGTATTGGATTGGAATCGGTTTAGGCGTACGTATATCTTACATATATATTTATCCGATTTTCTCCTCAAAAAACTGAAGTCGTATGAGTAACAACAAATAATTCATACATTATGTATACGTATAGTAGTCCCATAATACGTCAATCATAATTTTATGGTTGTTATTGTTGTTGGCTATAAAAAAAACATTATTTTCCATAAATTATTAATGAAAAATAATAATCATTGTGTTTGTCATAAAACATGGACCATGGATGTATTACTACTGTCTGTACACACGAATACCCATAGAAATATTTGTTAATTAAAAAATCCTGACTTGTTCGAAGATAAAACAATAATGACGTTGTATATTGTCTTATACATACACGCTATACCATTTTTCACATACGACTGAAATGGTACAAATTAAAAAAAAACACACACATATACAAATGTGTTGTGAAATGTATTTATGTGTGTGGTTACATAATTCTATGTGGAATATTATGATGATTATGAGTGATTTAAATGTCAGAAATTACTCGGATCTACATACGATTATGTTTGATAGAAAATTTGTATAATACCCTCCCCGATTAAATTTCTCCTCAAAAAATACATTGAAGACGATGTAACCATGCCCTTCTATTGAAATCACGAAAAGACTGCAATATGAAAGAAAGAACTATGCAATTTGGTACAAATTACCACTTCTAGGATTTATAGAGTCGGTCTATGCTTTGGAATAGACCCATATGAGCTGTTCTGTACACACTATTTAAAAATTCTTAAATGTCAAAGGCTTTGGTATAGCCTTAACTTTTTATATTTTTTATATTTTTCCTGAAGTCAATCAAAAGTGGCTGCAATTTTATATTTAGAATTCTAATTCAGTAAAAAATCAGGCAATTATAAATATTAGTGTATGTTTTTTTAACCGCATTGGCCGTTGTTGTGTTTCGTCTTACTATAAAAATAATAATATACTCCTCCGTTTTAGTATAAATATGTGGTATTTTGACGTTCGGTATGTTTAAGGTCCAAACCCAATATTTTGTAGATCGATATTTTATTTTCTCATGTTAACTATATACAAAAGCCGCTGGAATTTAACAAAAAATTTACATCTTCCACTTCGTTCATATTTATTTTGTTCTTTTTTCACATTGAAGTATAATAGCTTCCAGCATGCTATTGTTGTCATAATAGAGAACTATAGAAAACAATTAGTCCTTTGTTTTCATCACGCCACATATTAAAGTACTCGGGTTAAACGCTGTAAAGTAATTGTTTTATAGAACGGCGTTCATTATTAAAATTAAAAATTAATGTTTTCACACTCACGATTAATTAATACATAGACACGCAAATGTTTTTGAATGAATGACATTTACGTACTTTACATGAGAGTATCCAGCAGTGTTTGTTATATATGTATATCACCATCATCCAGTTAAAATTATTTTGAGAGATAAATATTGTGAGTGAATCAATTTAATACATAATTTAACAATTTGATAAAAATGGTAAACATTTGGAAAAATGATCCAAAAGAGGTACGTTATACCGGGCCTATCTTTCGATATCCGACATCTGATACTTGAAATGAACGTTCCAATCCACGTGGAACTATACTACAGCGAATGACTTTGGGAAGTATGATTAAAACTTCGCATGTAAAAAAGGGGGATATTATATATATTTAGGGACGCTATAATAATATAGGGGATACGATATATCAAAATGTGCACCTGCAGAAGGCATGCTCTATTGGGATGGGTTATTACATTGATATGGTAAATATATTCTTGCCAACACCTCTTAGAATGCTGTCTCTAGGAGTGGTTGGTTCGATTTTAGGGAGAGTATTCGAAATCGCCACATATCCCCAAAATCATACCAAGAATATTAGCAATGTATATGAAAACCTATATCATAAAATACCAGACAACTACAGGCGAATCTAATTTAATCTATATAGGTATTTGAGGGTATACAAATTAAATTTTATTTATTTAAATTATCATATCAGTAATACATAAATATATGGAACACAAGCATGTCTATTTCTCGTTTCCAAGCAATCTATCATATGCCGAACATTACTTGCCAACCGTTATATATCTTGGGCTAATTATTATATAGAGTTGTAAGTTCTCTCATGCATGACACGCAATAAAACATAGCCATAAAATATTATACTGGCCGCAGTCGCATTTTTTTCTTAGACATTTTAAATTACCCTAAACCTTGGTAACAGTTGTTAAATATTCCCAAATTACCATCAACCATCAAATCACAAAAAAAATCTTCAAACAAGGGCGACTGTTGTTAAAATCTCTCTTCGGTCCCATCACACAATGTATGCAAGTGTGAAAATACGAATTAAAAAAATAAAACAACAACGAAAACAACCTTCATAAACCCCTGTAGCCCTGTTAGGACATTGATTCTTTTGTATTGTGCTACAGTGATTGGGTTTTTTTGGAGTGGGGCAAGAAATCGGAGATGAAAAATAACTGTACAAAAGAAAAGCAATAAAAGAAAATTTAAATTGCTCTTTTCTAAAATGCTTCTCAAGCTTGAAACGCGTTTTTCTCTAAACATTTTTTGTGAATGGCGGGCACGATAACTCAAAAACTAATAACCCAATCGATTTCAAATTTTTACACGTTTCTCTGTGAGTGTATAGCTATCGTATGAACTAGGATAAAACCAATCGGTGAAGATCTTCCTTATTTTTTAACTTGGTTTTTGGTAAAAAATTGGCGAATTTCCGCCATTTTGTTAATTTTAGAGCGAAGTCAATAATCCTAGTTCATACGAGAGCCAGACATGTACTCTAACACCGTTGAAATTTTCGGATTCCGATGTTCCAGTGAGGAGTTATCATGCCCGCCATCAAAAATAAGGACTTTTCTTTAATTACAAAAAACAACAACAAACCAATAACAAAAATTGTTTGTAATTTATTTTTCTTTTCTCTTCAATCTTCAATTATATATGTGCAAAGTTACAAACCTTAACAAGCATTGGTATTGATTTACCAGCCCATTGAAAATCTTGAAAATTTAAATCGAGAATGGGGGGGTTCCCTTAAAGGGAGGTGGGTGTTTAAGGTATATTAAAAATAAAAATAATTAAATTTCTACAAATTATTTTAAATTAGTTGATTTTATGATGTGTACCTTTATAGGTAGGCATTGGGTAGATTATTAACTACGACAGAATAACAATAAAAAACAACACCTATAAAAAACTAATTAAGTTTCTTATAGGTGAATACTCGGTATTAATAATTATGTGGCAGGTGTTAATGATGACCATCAACTATTGATAAGTCGCATCCGCAGTAGTAGTAACTTAAAAAGGCGGTGATTTTTTATTTAAAGCTGAATTAATCAGTTTTTTTAACATCTAATACGATTGGTGCTATAATCATTTGCGCCGATGACATCGATATAATGGGTCGAACATTGCGTGCGCTAACAGCCACCTTTGAACAAATTGAGAAGGAGTCTGCCAATGTGGGTCTGGCAGTAAACGGCGAGAAGACCAATGATATCAACGTGCAAGACGTCTAGTAGACTCGAACCAACTGTGGAACTTGAGAACTACAGCTTCGATGTAGTTACAGATTTTGTGTACCTTGGTACCGCCATAAAACTTTGAAATTCGGAGAAGGATAGTTTTGACCAACATATGGTCTAAGTAAGCACTTGAGAAACAAGGCCACCACCCTCCAACCAAACTCAAACTTTAACAAGACGCTGATACTACCCGTGCTACTATATTGATCTGAAGCAAGCTGATGAGGCAGTTTTTGGGGTGTTTGAAATAAAAATTATCTGAAAGATCTACGGACCGATCTGCGTCGACGGTGAATATCGGCGTCGGATGAACCACGAGCTTTACAATTTATACGCGGACATCGACATAGTCAGTCTTATTGAGCTGCAACGACTACGATGGCTAGACCATGTTCTGCGAATGGATGAGGATGCCCCAATACTAAAATTGTAATTTTGAATACAGTTTAAACATTTTAATTCAAATACACTTTGAATACATGAAATGCATACTAATTATACTAATAATCAAACAAATTAAAAATTCCCTTAATAATTTCCGAATTTAAGTCACGAGAGAATACATAGCCTTGACATGGTGATATTAACAAATATTCTAAGAAATATACAGTATTTATAAAATTTCCATTAATGGCGAAGGCGTCGTCACAATAGCATATCCATATACAATATTTATAAACTTTAATATAATTCATGTTCGCTAGTCTATGTACTTCTACTAATCTGCTTGTACGAAACCCACACAATTGTATGTAGTATTAGTATGTAGTATTTTTCTACGGTGTCAACGGCATACGAAAAAGTCACTACGAACTATTTCTATTAAATGTGTTCGTCGTTTTTTTTTTTCTCTGCCCTGGAACTTCTTCTTGGCGAGGAAACTTATAATCATAGATTAAAGTTCGTTCTCTTGCTGCCAAGAAAACAATTAAAATGCACATCACGCACAGAAGCACATTTAAATGTCAGAGTTGTTTGCGGCAAACATAAAACACAATTCCCAACTACATGGACAATTATTTATACTACAATAAAAATGCAAAAATAGCATCAACACATACAAAAATGTGAATTAAAATTACAGACATTAAGATTAGTTGTACATGAAGCGTGGAATACAGAGCACAGAGTTGGACCAGAATAAATTTTTAAATAATATTGATTATTTAATGATGGATTTTGTAACGATTTTTTATTATGGACCTTTATGAGCGTGGATTTTAAAAAGATTTTTTTAAGAAGCGTGAACTTTAAACAT
>NW_026886257.1:0-7437 GCF_032173495.1 Musca vetustissima
TCTTTTTTTTTTTTTATTCGACTCATCTAGCATATACTCCAAGAGAAGTGATTCACCTTTAAATTGATACCAATTATATGGTCGTATGTACTCGGATGTGGGAGTTACACTTGAATATTTACAGGTGCTTACGTAGTCATATATTATATAGTAACATATTGCAACAATAGAGGGGGAATTATAGCGCTCATCGCTTTGAAATTTTCCTTGAGGATCGAGGTATGGTCAAGGACAACGCCTATTATTTTCTGTGATTATCAGAATAAAATTTTGGGAAGAAGTGGACCCAAACTAATTTTTTTGTATTTTTTCGAATCGATCTATTGGCTACAAAACCGAAAATCACAACACAACATACGGTGAAGTGAATCTGGACAAGTAATTAGAAGGGCTGTACAGAATATTGGGATATTCGGAAAATATGTCAGTGTAAGGAAGAGGTGCTGTTGATCTCTAATCGGTCAAGAGGGTGCAAATATCAAGAGATATTGATCAGGCTCCCTTAACATACTTCACATGCAAATAAATTACCTCAACACTTCTCCCTTTTTCTCTCAGTATTTTTCTCTGCTTGTCTGTTACAAATTTCCCAACAATGTTTTGGAAGATAAACATTAAACCAAAAACGAAGCAAACAAAAACAAAAATACTAACGACAAAAGACAACGAAAACAAAAAATACGACAGTAACCCGAAAATTTGTGGCATGCCCGTAAATCATGCTACTTCTCATAGACATTCATCTGATATGCAAAAACCCTTAAAACCACACACAAGCTACCAAACCCCTATATATTTGCATTCCCTAGAGAGACATACAAACACCCAAAAAATAGTGACTGGTGTTGGTTACGGCAACGATGCTGGTACTACTACTATTGATGTTGTTGTTGTCGTTATAAGGACTAATCATGCTGTTGATACTTTTGATGGCAGTAACGTTGAGTATTTTCGGGGAAAAACAAAAACACAAACTTTGAAAACAAGTTCCTGCTCTCAGTCTCTTTATTATTTATTAGTCAAAATAAGAAATTTTCTTGGATTCACAACAACAAAAGAATACAAAAGAAAATAGGGATCGTGAATGAAGCAAATGGGTGAGCCTTGATGTGTGAATACTGTTTTCATATTGTGTATGAATACCCGTATCGCTTGCAGCAGTTACATACACATACACGCCACTAAAATAGCCCGCCTGTTAACTAATGATAACAAGAAATTTGCGTGGCCACCAAAAATCAATAGGCTTATTGTGTTTGCCATTCAAAGGATGTTCATGGTCTTCTGCAAAGTACATTTTCACCTGATGTTGTTGTTCAGTAACATCCATTTGTTAGTCTGCCGTTGTTGTGATGTGGTGTTATATTATCCTGCCTTATATTTTTATCCTCAAAGTGATTTAGTGTTTTACGTTTATTAAGCTGTTTTTATTTAGTCTCTTTTTTCTCTTTGGTTTTTCTTTCTTTTTTGTTTTGGTCCGCTTTGGATAAAATGCAATTTCCACGAGTGGATAATAAAATTTGGGAATAGAATAGGATGTGGTCAAAGCAGATAGCAAAGGAGTAATGAATAACTGTTGTATTAGGTTAGTTTGAAAAAAATCAAGATAAGGATGCAATGAACATTTTAGAAAATTATGTATATCTGTTCGTGGAACAAATTGTGTACAAATACACCCAGGGCCTTGAGAATTTAATTTTATTGTTATCTTCTTGTAATGAGTTATAAACTTTGAACTCTTGGTATAAGGATAATTGCTGCGAAATTCTCTACAGGAGCCAGTATTTTTTACCAATTTTTTTGCCGATTAAAGGTCAATTAAAAGTCACTCTAGCCTCTAAACGAATTGAGATATATCGCCAAAATTTGCCTGTAGGCAGGTCAAGTTCGAAGATGGGCTACGGTCCACGTTTAGGCATAGCTCCCATATAAGGGTACCCCAAATGTTCGATATTTTGGAGTTTTTGAGCACGTTTTTCAACTGAATTCGCTGAAATTTGGTAAATAGGGTCTTTTGGGTACCAAATTTGCCCTCTAAAAATTATAAATATCAGGGACCGTAACGGTTATAACTTATATCAAATCAGGTAAAAAATAACTGTTATTATGTGACCTAAATAAAAAAAATCCACTTTAATTATTTATTTTTTAACGGAAAAAATAAACGTTGATTTTTAACTGTTAAAAATGATTTTTATTTTTTCCGTCAAAAATAAAAGTCTTTTTGGGATTTTTATTTTTTCCGTCAAAAATAAAAGTCTTTTTGGGACTTTTATTTTTTTCGTCAAAAATAACAGTTTTTTGAGATTTTTATTTGTTCCGTCAAAAATAAAAGTCTTTTTGGGACTTTTATTTTTTCCGTCAAAAATAAAAGTCTTTTTGTGATTTTTATTTTTTCCGTCAGGAAATAAAAGTCTTTTTACGTAAATAAACATATAGAGTTTGGTACCAGTTATATAACCTTTGATTCATTTATATTCATGATTTGGTACACTAGACTATTTTTTAAAAATTTATAACAAATATTTTTTACCTTTGATCTTTATTACTTATGTGTACACTTATTGTAATAAGGACAGAGATTTATAAATTGTAATTTTATAACAGATTACAAGTTGTATAAACTTCTTTACATAAAAAGAGTTTTATTTCCTGACGGAAAAAATAAAAATCCCAAAAAGACTTTTATTTTCTGACGGAAAAAATAAAAGTCCCAAAAAGACTTTTATTTTTGACGGAAAAAATAAAAATCCCAAAAAACTGTTATTTTTGACGGAAAAAATAAAAGTCCCAAAAAGACTTTTATTTTTGACGGAAAAAATAAAAATCCCAAAAAGACTTTTATTTTTGACGGAAAAAAATAAAAATCATTTTTAACAGTTAAAAATCAACGTTTATTTTTTCCGTTAAAAAATAATCCTTAACATGGGAACTGAGAGTGTTTTCGCAAGATCACTCAATATCCTTAATGGGCTCCTCAATACGAATCTATTGGTATATGACACTATTGGTGTCCCATGTCTCTAACATGAAGATTTTTTTGTTCGCATTTTAAAAAATAACTGTTATTTTCGGTCCCTGATAAATATAAGTCCACTTTTTATGGTAGCCCCCATATAACGGTACCTTCAAATATCAGTATTTTGGGGGTTTTGAGCGTGTTTTTCGACTGACTTGGCTGTAATTCAGTACGTTGAGTTCCTACAAATCTCTCCACAAAAAATTATAAATATAAGTCCATTTTTTCGGGTAGCCCCCATATAAGGGTACCCTCCAATTTTCGGTATTCTGACGACGATGAAAGATATCGACCAGCATTTGGGCATCTCCCCCATATTAGTGGAAGTGATGCAAATGTGGTATAGGCTGGTAAAGTGGTATAGTCACTTTTTTGTAAACTGAAAATTTTAGAATAACTAAAACATGTTCTTTAGTTTGCTGTTCTCAAAAAAATAAGATAGCAATGACCTGTTTAATTTATTTAAATCACGTTGAGAATCAGTACCAAAAATAAAATTTTTCATGAAATTGATTTTTTTCGGTTGAAGTTTAAAAATAATTATACCCTACACAACTATGTTGTCAGGGTATTATAGCTTTGTGCAGCCCCAAAAGTTTGTAACGCCGCGAAATATTGGTCCTAGACCCACCTTTAAGTATACCGATCGTCATATCTCGACTAGCTGAGCCGATCTAGACATGTGTGTCCGTCCGTCCGTCTGTCCATTATAATTTGTAAACACGATACAGGCCACAGTTATGGATCAATCTTCACGAAATTTTGCATGTAGGATGGGTTCTGGCCAATGAAGACCCCTATTGTTTTTGGGGAAGATCGGTTAATATTATGGGAGTTACAAATAAATATTTACAGGTATCTCTGTATTCGTATATTATTTAATAACCCATTATCAATCTAGAGAGCCGAACTATAGCGCTGATCGCTTTGAAATGTTCCATGAGGTTCCAGTGATGGTCAAGGACAACGCCTATAATTTTCGGTGATGATCAGATAATAATTTTGGAATGAAGTGGACCGAAAACTTAATTTTTGGTGTTTTCGAGTAGACCAATAGACCACAAATGAAAGGCGAACATCACCACACAACCCACGGTGAAGGGAATTTGGACAATAGCTGTACTGAATACTCGTAATATTCGGAAAATATGTCAGTGTGAGGAAGAGGAGCTGTTTACCTCTAATCGGGCATGAGGGTGCAAATATCACGAAATATTGCCAAGGCTCGGAATAAACATCCGCAGAAAATTCAAGTTCCGTGGTAGATGTGTAGGGTATTGTATGGTCGGCCCCGTCCGACTATACTGCTCCGCTCACTGGTTTTTTGTTTTACGGATGTACTTTAATCGTTATTACTAAAGCATTAAAATAATCAGTAGGAACTAAAAATCAAATAATATGCGCGATTGCACCACATAATCACCAATTTGAAAAAAAAAAACTAGACATTTCTTCAGTAAACACAAGTGTAGGTAATGTGGTATACCTTGATTCTGCATGAAAAAAGGCCAGCACTAGACAAAATCTCATTACTATGTGAAACATTTGTACTCTACGAGAGTCTACCATGAATCACAAGGATGAAAAACAAAGGCTATGAGTTTTAACAACTTCTCCATAAAAAAATTAAATATTGGCATGTGTAGACATTATTATATAATAAAAATTTAAGTTCCACTCAACGTATCCGTTAAAAATCTTAACAGACATAAATCTCGAGCTAATTCGCATTCATTAAAAACAATAAATTATATAAGATATCAATTGGAAGTAAATATTATACTATACCACATTAACATCATGTGGTATACCACATTACCTGCACTTTTTTTAAAATCGCTTTTTATGGAATTTCTAATATTTTCTCAAATATCTCTTAAATTGTTAGAATAATATTATTTTCAAATTGATACATGGAAAGACAACACATGTAGCATGTTAAGTGCAAAATTTCAATTAAATCGGATAAAAAATAAAAATTTGGCAATCTAAAAACAAATGGGTATACCACATTTGCATCACCTCCTATATTATATCTCCTGAAGGATAGAATTGAGATACAAAACTAAAATATTCGGTTCGAAATTGACATATATCAGTCATTAATTAGGCATAGCCCTCATATAATAATAACTTCAGATATTCGCTAATTCCTAGCTATGTAATCAATATTGGTTCCCTTTAAGCATAGCTTTATATAACATTTCACTATAAAATGTAGTAGTTTAAGGAATTTTACACACGTTCCACTCTTCCATGCGTTATCAACATCGGTCCACGTTTTGGGCTTTTCAAATTTTAAGAAAAATCCCCATTAAAAATCGCTGAAGTTTTATAGAACTGGTATGTTCCCCACTTTTTGGTATGTTCCCCATATTTTCATTTCTGTCAGTATTCCTATGGTGGAGGATATCCAAAGTTCGGCCCGACCGAACTTAACGCTGAAAAAGCGTTAAATATTTAAATATAATATTTAACTGATTTATTCCGCGTTTTGGTGTTGTCTCCGTATAGCCGCATTCCACCATTGTATGGTATATATCATGTACTCGAAATTGTCACTATATATTTTACAAAGTATGTGATTCTAAGACGATTTAGTCGATTCGGCCCTCTGTTATAATCATTCTATCTTCGGAGGATATCGAGATAAAAAACTAATACGTTAGGTTGGAAAATAACCTATATCGGCCTAGACCCTATATAAAACCAGTAAGGAAAGTAGTAAAGTCGGACGGGGCCGACTATATGATACCCTTCACCACTATGGGTATATTAAGCAGGACTATAACATAAAATTGGATGAAAAAAATGTGATATTTATCTAAATGTGAATCTACCTAGATCTATCCATAAAGTATGTCAATCGACTTCAAACAAATATAAATAGGTCATCCGTTGGGCTATGTCTGCACTTCTAGAAAACGCAACTACGTAATTCTATGCTCAATTTTTTAAGTTGTGCAAAATTTGATGTCAATCTGACTAACATGAGGAGTTTGATGCCCAATTTACTAGAAATCGGGCGAAAATATATATGGAAGCTCTATCCAAATATTGAGCGATTTCAAACAAACTTGTCACAGGTTAGGTTATACAACTTTCAGAACGTTTTATTCCAATTGGTTCCTTAGTACGTCAATTACTTAAAATCAATCTATAATAAAAGGGAGCTATATCTAAATCTGGACCGATTTTCACGAAACTTGGCAGACATCATTCTAGGCTCAATTAAGTACGTTATGCCAAATTTCGTGCAAATCGAAGGATATATAGGGACTTTGGTGCACCATTTACATGAAATCGGACGAAACTATATATGGGAGCTATATCTAAATCAGGACCTATTTTCACGAAACTTGGCAGACATCATTCTAGACTCAATTCAGTACGTTATGCCAAAATTCGTGCAAATCGGAAGATATTTAGCGACTTTGGTGGACCATTTACATCAAATCGGACGAAACTATATATGGGAGCTATATCTAAATCTGGACCGATTTTCTCCAAACTTGGCAGACATCCCTCTAGGCTTAATTCAGTACGTTATGCCAAATTTCGTGCAAATCAGAAGATATATAGGGACTTTGGGCACTATTTACATGAAATCGGACGAAACTATATATGGGAGCTATATCTAAATCTGGACCGATTTTCACGAAACTTGGCAGACATCATTCTAGACCTAAATGATTAGGCTGTACCAAATTTCGTGCAAATCGAAAGATATATAGGGACTTTGGGGCACCATTTACATGAAATCGGACGAAACTATATATGGGAGCTATATCTAAATCTGGACCGATTTTCTCCAAACTTGGCATACATCACTCAAGGCTCAATTAAGTACGTTATGCCAAATTTCGTGCAAATCGAAGGATATATAGGGACTTTGGTGCACCATTTACATGAAATCGGACGAAACTATATATGGGAGCTATATCTAAATCAGGACCTATTTTCACGAAACTTGGCAGACATCCCTCTAGGCTTAATTCAGTACGTTATGCCAAATTTCGTGCAAATCAGAAGATATATAGGGACTTTGGGCACTATTTACATGAAATAGGACGAAACTATATATGGGAGCTATATCTAAATCTGGACCGATTTTCACGAAACTTGGCAGACATCATTCTAGACCTAAATGATTAGGCTGTACCAAATTTCGTGCAAATCAAAGATATATAGGGACTTTGGGGCACCATTTACATGAAATCGGACGAAACTATATATGGGAGCTATATCTAAATCTGGACCGATTTTCTCCAAACTTGGCATACATCACTCAAGGCTTAATTCAGCACGTTATACCAAAGTGCAAATCAAAAGATATATAGGGACTTTGGGGCACCATTTACATGAAATCGGACGAAACTATATATGGGAGCTATATAAATCTGGACCGATTTCACGAA
>NW_026886258.1:0-7416 GCF_032173495.1 Musca vetustissima
TAACATTGCTTCGAGAAACTTTGTACTAATACTGATTGGAGTGCTAAAGGTGATATGGATGATCAAATTTCCAAGTTTTATAAACTGTCACACTACGCGCTTTCAATATCTGTCCCCTTATCAAAGAACAATTCTGATAGAGAACCTGCATGGTCTACTCAATACCTGAAACCACTGCTAAATTGTAAAGTAGGCTGTATAGAAGTATTAAAAATTTAACTCCTCGTTGAATTATGTGAACCTACTATGGGGTAAGGAATACCTATAATCTTGAAAACTCCAGGAGATATTTAAACTATTTAGAGAATGAAAACTTAGCTTAAATAATCCTAAAAAATGTTATAATTTTGTAAAATTCTCTAAAACGTAAGGTTCGCTAATTTCCTAAGCCTAATTAAATTTGGCTTAGAATCCTCTGATGGTTTAGAAATTTCAATATGTTTGCCGATTTTTTTGAAAGCACTTATTCTAAATTTTCATACAACTCTCCCTACAATTATGTTAAATCGAAAAAATAAATCACTTTCAGTATTTTGCTTCCCACGGAGCAAGAAGTTTTCATGGACTAAAGCTTCTTTAAAAAACTCAAAAACTCCAGGTCCCGACGGGGTTCCAGCATGTATTAGTTATGGCTGCATAATGAAATTACATTTACCTCATCATATTTTCACAAACCAAGTTTTGGATTCCTCCATTAGGATATTTTTCTCAATTTTGGAGATTGAAGTTCTTGATAATTCCCCTTCTTAAAGCCATGTTGATAAGAAGATACTATAGAGGCAACTATATGGGATAATCTACGTGTAACTAGTGATTCAAAAAGCTTTGGTATATCACTTAATTTCGCAATCCCTTTGGGAAGTTCTCAATGTTACATCTACTACCAGATTTAAGAAGGGGAATTATAAACCTAGATTCCCAAAATTGAAAAAAATATCCTAACAAGGAAAGAAGCATTCTCAATATGAGTAGAGGTAAATATAATTCATATGCACATGACTTAAGAAGAGCATGCCGGGAACCCCGTCGGGACCTGGAGTTTTTGAGTTTTTTAAAGACTTTAGTCCATGAAAAACTTCTTGCTCCGTGAGAACAAAATGCTGAAAGTGATTTATTTTTTCGATAACATAATTGTAGGGAGAGTTGTATGAAAATTTAGAATAAGTGCTTTCAAAAAAATCGGCAAACATATTTGAAATTTCTAAACCATCAGAGGATTCTCTGCAGCCAAATTTCATACAGCTTGGAAATTCACAACCTTTACGTTTAGAGTTTACAAAATTATAACAGTTTTTAGGATTATTTTTAAGACTAGTTTTCATTCTATTTAAATAGTTTGAATATCTCCTGGAGTTTTCAAGATTATAGGTATTCCTTGCCCATAAGTAGTTAGCATAATTCAACGAGGAGTTAAATTTTTAATACTTTTTATACAGCCTACTTTTAGAATTTCGCAGTCGTTTCAGGTATTGAGTAGACCATGCAGGTTCTATCAGAATCCTTTACTCGATAAGGGACAGATATTGAAAGCGCATCATGTAGCAGTTTATAAAATTTGATCATCCATATCACCTTTAGCACTCCAATCAGTATTAGACAAAGTTTCTTGAAAAGCAATGTTATGTTTGTTTTTAGTAAAGTTCAATTTATTTTTTTTATTTGTTAAAAGTGACATTGGCCTTGCATTATGTTTTCTTATCCAATGCTTAATGTATTTATTTTCCGCCTCTTCAAAAGTCAAACATCTAGCTAAATAAAATTGTAGATTTAGTTTTTACTACAACTACAAATATTTCATTAGCTAGATGTTTGCCTTTTGAAGAGGCGGAAGATAAATATAATCCTACATTAAGCATTGAATTAGAACATAATCCACAGCCAAATGTCACTTTAACAAATAAAAAAATAAATTGAACTTTACTAAAACAAACATAACATTGCTTCAAGAAACTTTGTCTAATACTGATTGGAGTGCAAATTTTCCAGGTTTTATAAACTAATCTTGAAAACTCCAGGAGTTATTCAAACTATTTAAATAGAATGAAAACTAGTCTTAAAAATAATCCTAAAAACTTTTATAATTTTGTAAACTCTAAACTTAAGGTTGGTGAATTTCCAAGCTGTATGAAATTTGGCTGCAGAGAATCCTCTGATGATTCAGAAATTTCAAATATGTTTGCCAATTCTTTTGAAAGCACTTATTATAAATTTCTACTCTCCCTACAATTATGTTATCGAAAAAAATAAATATAATATATATAATATAATACTTACCTTTGAATATACTTACCTGTGAATATTAAATTATAATTCTAAACATAATATACTTACCATTGTATATACTTAGCTGTGAATATTAAATTATAATTTGCTAAAGTGAAATAAAACTAAATAAAACAAAAAATAAAAGTTTTCAGTGGCAAGTGAAATTAAAAAGGCTAAGTATCAAACATTTTGGTCCTTCGAGCCGGATAAGTGCTTGGTTAAGAAAAAACTTAACCTTTACAAAAATTTTTGTAAAAACAAACAAAATTTTGTGAAAGAAAAAATTTGGTGACAAAAAATGAAATGGGAAAAAATTGAAAAATAGAAAAAAAATTCAACATATTTTGAAAAAAATCATTTGAAAAAATTGTTAAGAAAATTAAAACAAAGAATTTTAGAAAAGAATTTTAGAAAAAAAAATAATTTTTCGGAAGACAAAAATTAAACAAGAAATTTGGAAACTAAAGAAATAAATTTGGAAAAAAAATTCACAAAAATTTTTTTGAAAATTTTAAAAAAGAAAAAAAATTGTTTGGAAAAAATTTGAATGAAAAAAAAAAAAATACAACAAAACAAGAACAGTGAAAACAAAGTGAACAGAAATTAATAAACAAAACATAAATAAATTAACAAAATCAAATTAGTGAACATTGAACATTACACAACAAAACAATTTCTACAAAACTACAACAACAACAAAAATAAACGCGATCACGGTTCGGTACAACAACAACAACAAAACAAACCTGCTGCTGGAAAATGGGAAAGCGGACGGACGGACGTAAGAAACAAAACCCAATAAAGGGACCCAAACCTCATACAAAAGCATCAAAGTGAGTACCCACCTGAAATTTTTTATCAAGAACCTGGAAAAACGCTGAGGGAAGACATTTGATGGACCCTTGCATTTCGTTGGTTCGAAATTAAAAATAATTTCACACTTACATCCACATGCGAGACCCTTTACCTATATACAACCTAGAAAAATTGCATTTATAAAAGACTCAATCCGCCATTCTTGTATGGAAATTTTTGGAAAAAAATTGACCACCGGGAAAAATCATTAGAAATCTTGTGGAAAGATACTAAAACTTTTTGGAAATTTTGAAAAAGTTATATGAACTCCTTGAACATTTTTGGAAAAAATCTTAGAACATTTTGGAAAATATTTGGAAAACACATTTGGAAACATTTTTTGGAAAATATTTGGAATTTTAGGAAAACATTTGGAATTTAATTTTTGGAAAAAATTGGAAGCTTTTGGAAAATATATACACATTTTTGGAAATTTTGGAAAACAAATATTCTACAGTTGGAAAATTACACATACACCCTTTTTTTTAAAGCATACATTTAATGACACATATTGCTCTGGAACATTTTATGGAAATTTCAAGCAATTTAAATAAGGTTAGAATTTCAAAGCCAGGTAATTGGGTCTGTTAGAAATTCCAACAAAAGACAAATATTTTTTCTTAAATTCGGTAATTGGAAACAACAATATACATTTTTAAAACAACGAAGAAATTAGTAAATTTTTAGCAAAAATTTTTTATTTTTTTTCCAATCAATTTAGAGAAGAATTTGTTCAAGTTTGATCTTTGAGGATTTAATATTTTTAGAGCAATTTGTGTCAACGAATAAATTTTTTCCAAAAAATTTTAAAATCTGTATAATTGAACCAAAATTAGGCATAAATCCAATTACCGATTAATAAAAAATTTTGTCTGTCCAAATTAAGACACCCTTTGCGAGGAAATTTAATCTTATTTAAATTGCTTACAGAAATTTCCATAAAATGTTCCAAGCAATATGGCGTTATTAAATGTATGCTTTCGAAAAAAAGGGTGTATGTGTAATTTTCCAACTGTACAAAAATATTTGTTTTCCAAAATTTCCAAAAATGTGTATATAAAAAAAGCTTCCAATTTTTTCCAAAAATTAAATTCCAAATGTTTTCCTAAAATTCCAAATATTTTCCAAAAAATGTTTCCAAATGTGTTTTCCAAATATTTTCCAAAATGTTCTAAGATTTTTTCCAAAAATGTTCAAGGAGTTCATATAACTTTTTCAAAATTTCCAAAAAGTTTTAGTATCTTTCCACAAGATTTCTAATGATTTTTCCCGGTGGTCAATTTTTTTCCAAAAATTTCCATACAAGAATGGCGGATTGAGTCTTTTATAAATGCAATTTTTCTAGGTTGTATATAGGTAAAGGGTCTCGCATGTGGATGTAAGAGTCTAAATATTTTGAATTTTTCGCCACAGGATGCACGAGGGTCCAAGAATAATTTTTTCCCTTTTGTGTCTTTCCGGTGTACTCTTCAAAATATTTGTCTTTATAAAAGTGTGAAATTATTTTTAATTTCGAACCAACGAAATGCAAGGGTCCATCAAATGTCTTCCCTCAGCGTTTTTCCAGGTTCTTGATAAAAAATTTCAGGTGGGTACTCACTTTGATGCTTTTGTATGAGGTTTGGGTCCCTTTATTGGGTTTTGTTTCTTACGTCCGTCCGTCCGCTTTCCCATTTTCCAGCAGCAGGTTTGTTTTGTTGTTGTTGTTGTACCGAACCGTGATCGCGTTTATTTTTGTTGTTGTTGTAGTTTTGTAGAAATTGTTTTGTTGTGTAATGTTCAATGTTCACTAATTTGATTTTGTTAATTTATTTATGTTTTGTTTATTAATTTCTGTTCACTTTGTTTTCACTGTTCTTGTTTTGTTGTATTTTTTTTTTCATTCAAATTTTTTCCAAACAATTTTTTTTCTTTTTTCAAATTTTCAAAAAAATTTTTGTGAATTTTTTTTCCAAATTTATTTCTTTAGTTTCCAAATTTCTTGTTTAATTTTTGTTTTCCGAAAAATTATTTTTTTTTCTAAAATTATTTTCTAAAATTCTTTGTTTTAATTTTCTTAACAATTTTTTCAAATGATTTTTTTCAAAATAAGTTGAATTTTTTTTCTATTTTTCAATTTTTTCTCATTTCATTTTTTGTCACCAAATTTTTTCTTTCACAAAATTTTGTTTGTTTTTACAAAAATTTTTGTAAAGGTTAAGTTTTTTCTTAACCAAGCACTTATCCGGCTCGAAGGACCAAAATGTTTGATACTTAGCCTTTTTAATTTCACTTGCCACTGAAAACTTTTATTTTTTGTTTTATTTAGTTTTATTTCACTTTAGCAAATTATAATTTAATATTCACAGCTAAGTATATACAATGGTAAGTATATTATGTTTAGAATTATAATTTAATATTCACAGGTAAGTATATTCAAAGGTAAGTATTATATTATATATATTATATTTATTTTTTCGATAACATAATTGTAGGGAGAGTAGAAATTTATAATAAGTGCTTTCAAAAGAATTGGCAAACATATTTGAAATTTCTGAATCATCAGAGGATTCTCTGCAGCCAAATTTCATACAGCTTGGAAATTCACCAACCTTAAGTTTAGAGTTTACAAAATTATAAAAGTTTTTAGGATTATTTTTAAGACTAGTTTTCATTCTATTTAAATAGTTTGAATAACTCCTGGAGTTTTCAAGATTATAGGTATTCCTTGCCCTTAATTAGTTAGCATAATTCAACGAGGAGTTACATTTACTATACTTTTTATACAGCCTACTTTTAGAATTTTGTTTCAGGTAAGTAGACCATGCAGGTTCTCTATCAGAATTGTTACTTGATAAGGGGAATATTGAAAGCGCATCATGTAGCAGTTTATACCTGGAAATTTGGCTGCAAGAATCCTCATATGTGAATTTCAGAAATTTCAAATATGTTGAAAAAGCTAAAATTCTTTTGAAAGCACTTATTATAAATTTTTACTCTGACAATTATGTTATCGAAAAATAAAACAATATATATATATAAACTTACCTTTAAAAATATACTTACCTTTGAATATACTTAACTGTGAATATTAAATTATAATTCTAAACATAATATACTTTTGTATATACTTAGCTGTGAATATTAAATTATAATTTGCTAAAGTGAAATAAAACTAAATAAAACAAAAAAAAAGTTTTCAGTGGCAAAATTAAAAAGGCTGTATCAAAATTTTGGTCCTTCGAGCCGGAAAAAGTGCTTAATATTAAGAAAAAACTTAACCTTTACAAAAATTTTTGTAAAAACAAACAAAATTTTGTGAAAGAAAAAATTTGGTGACAAAAAATGAAATGAGAAAAAATTGAAAAATAGAAAAAAAATTAAACTTATTTTGAAAAAAATCATTTGAAAAAATTGTTAAGAAAATTAAAACAAAGAATTTTAGAAAAAATTTTAGAAAAAAAAAATTTTTCGGAAGACAAAAATTAAACAAGAAATTTGGAAACTAAAGAAATAAATTTGGAAAAAAAATTCACAAAAATTTTTTTGAAAATTTGAAAAAAGAAAAAAAATTGTTTGGAAAAAATTTGAATGAAAAAAAAAATACAACAAAACAAGAACAGTGAAAACAAAGTGAACAGAAATTAATAAACAAAACATAAATAAATTAACAAAATCAAATTAGTGAACATTGAACATTACACAACAAAACAATTTCTACAAAACTACAACAACAACAAAAAAAGAAGAAACGGTTCGAAAAAATGTACAACAACAACAACAAAACAAACCTGCTGCTGGAAAATGGGAAAGACAACGGACGTAAGAAACAAAACCCAATAAAGGGACCCAAACCTCATACAAAAGCATCAAAGTGAGTACCCACCTGAAATTTTTTATCAAGAACCTGGAAAAACGCTGAGGGAAGACATTTGAATGAAAAAAAAACCCTTGCATTTCGTTGGTTCGAAATTAAAAATAATTTCACACTTTTATAAAGACAAATATTTTGAAGAGTACACCGGAAAGACACAAAAGGAAAAAATTATTCTTGGACCCTCGTGCATCCTGTGGCGAAAAATTCAAAATATTTAGACTCTTACATCCACATGCGAGACCCTTTACCTATATACAACCTAGAAAAATTGCATTTATAAAAGACTCAATCCGCCATTCTTGTATGGAAATTTTTGGATAAAAAAATTGACCACCGGGGAAAAATCATTAGAAATCTTGTGGAAAGATACTAAAACTTTTTTGGAAATTTTGAAAAAGTTATATGAACTCCTTGAACATTTTTGGAAAAAATACTTTAGG